>NC_056735.1:1758690711-1758720711 GCF_019279795.1 Protopterus annectens | reverse complement strand
CACAAGTCACAAAATGTGTTCTCCTACCTTACTATATACAAAAACAGATCCCCACATTCCAGTTGACCCATTTTTTTCATTATGAGGATTTTTAAGTTTTTTTTCTACTAAGTTTGTAAGAATATAATATTTGTGTGGAGAAAACGCAATTAAGTACAAATTATGAGAATTGATTTTCATATTTTTTTCTGATCTTTCAGAAAAGTACCGGGTATAAGTATAAAAACAGTTCATTTTGTTATAACAGTTGCATGCAAAACAATTTTTTTTGCTCATAGCACCTTTCTATTACATTTTTAGAACAGATGCAATAGTATGCTTAAAGATATGAAAGCATTTTTTATAACTTTTTTTGCTCATCACAAATATATCTCAATATCTGTATGAATGAAGCATTGTTTTACAGAAATGTACATTCTGGACAACCTTTGAAGTCACATCACCTTTTTCCTGGTTTTGCTTTAAAGCTATTTGCAGTTGTTTTTAACATAAATATTTTTGGTTTTCTTTGCCAAATTCCATGCACATAAAAGTCCCTGTCATATAAAAGTCATTTTGTAAGCTTTTCCTTTAATTTTATAAACATGTTATTTATACTTTAGGTGACTCTACTTTAGTTTATAAGTTATCTGATTTTGAAAGTGTTGACAATTAATAATGTAAATGAGCACCGGAAGAGCTGTGGCACTTTAATGGAAAATATCTAAATGAATTCTCTAACTTGGCAGTGCTGGCAGAGTGTGGTACACTTTGATGCTGGAAGAATAATGATAAAATATCTTGCACTGTAGCTCGGACAGACACGAGGCCTACAATAACACCCATTTGCTAAGTAGGTAAGCCTTCTGGGAACAGTCCCTTTTCAGGGGCGACCCAGGAGCAATATCTAGTTAAGTGACTTAGTGTCAACGATAGGCAAATGAAAACTGGGAAATTCAAACAGTGTAACACAGGAACTAAAGTTTAAAGCTTTAACCTTCTGCACCAACTGCCAGTGAGATCTCTGCTCTCTTATACTGTGTGAGGAGTATGATAAATAAGTTTTTTAGATGAGGAGAGCAGAAATTTCATTAATCATTACCTTTTTTAGTCAGACATAATATAAACCATCACATAACCCATTGGATAATAAACTGGATCACTAACAGAGCATAAACGATTACTGCGGGGGTGTGCTCTCATCCAAAAGGATAGTTACTAAGGGGTTATCTCAGGGATTGTTTGTGGGACTACACCTCTTTGGTATTTATTTCTCTTATATAAAACTTGATATCAGGGGTTTGTGGGTGTCCAGGTTTGTAGATGACTGCAAACACAGAGCTATCATAAACTTTCCATCTGACTCGTAGCTTATCCAGAAGGGCCTAACTTAAAAGCAAATACTAACAGGATCAAGACGTATAGCTAAATGTTAAGAAATGCAGTATCATGCCCCTTGTTAAACAGGTACACAAAGCACCTATCATATAGATGACCCCCCCCCCCCAACTGACATGGTCATTAGGGATCTGGGCACTTTTGGAAACAATGAATTGTCATGTGGCTTCAATGTTACTACTTTTGTTGAGATGTCCTTCTGTCTAGCCCGGCTGATAACTGGGACTACATCTTCTAGGTCAAAGGAAGCTAGTATTCTCTCTGCTTCTCTGTTATCAAACCCATAATAGAATTGTATGCTCCTTTTTGTATATACCTGTCTGACCATATGACTCAAATTGAAAAGCCACAACATTTCCTCTCATAAAATCAGACATACGGCTTCCATATGTTACATAGAACTCCTTAAAGCGTAATCCTTCTTCAGACCTCTGAGTAGGGAACTTTGCCTTCCCTTCAAAGTCTCATATGATCCTGGCCTAAGCAACCTCCTCACATTCACAAAACAACCAGCACAATAAACACCTAGCTGAAAGAATTAAACTTTCACTGTAATACAAATAGGACATGTTGAAGAGATAGATATTGCACTTAAAGAATCCACCTCTTATGAAATAGACTTCCCCTGGTTATTAAGCATAGTAGCTCCTTGACTGTCTTCAAATGTGCCCTGGATAAGTGGATGAGAAACCATAAACTCATTGCTGGACTGGCCCCTCTATTCCTCATTGAAAGGGGAGAAAATCAGTATTGAGTTAGATTAACAGAAGAGTCCTAACTAGATGAGATCTTAAGGGTGGGCTACAAATGATCACACTTATGAAAAAAAAAGTGAAACTTCACACATGCTGCTATGAAAGCTGCTACATCTGAAACATAGAAAGCTATTAGACTGCACATGTTTAAGAAGTTAGAAAATAACTGCTCTCTAAATTAAACTTCAACAAACAACTGAATCTATTTAATTATGAAGGTGCCTAAATGCACATAAGGGGATCTTCTACACACAAATGGAGCCAGGAGACAGTTGTTCTGAAGCTGGTTTGGTTGGGAGAGTTCAACAGCTGCATGTTTCCTAGCAGAAAAAAAAAAACAAAATAAGACAAATAGTTCTTATGGTCTATGATTTATTTTATTTTTTTGTTTACTGGGAAAATTCGACTAGGTGGGTAACCCATTTTCAGAGGAGGCCCAGGGAGAAAATCTTTAAAATAAATCATAAGTTTGATACAGTATACATATCGTTTTTTCAAGAGACAGTTTAAGCAGACAATAACAATTAATGAACATGACAAATACCAGTAAAGTAAATTCAAGTCTTAGACATAATTTTAATATTATTTTACGTTTTACAAGTATGGCAAGAAGATCATTCTACATAAGGAAATGTACAAATATTTTAGGGCTGAGGACCTAGAGTGGAGAGGTCAATATAGTGCAGAGTACAGCAGGGGAAATAGTTGGTAGGGTATTGAGTATGTGATTAAGGGAAAGATACTTGACCATGAGTTCTACACTAAGTATTATCCTGGACGTGAACAGGTGCAGAACAACAAATTTTTAAAGTGCACATTGAATTCAGTCTTGAGGGTGTGGTGGTTTTCAAGTTCCTTTATCTGGTATGAAATTTATCTCCAGTTTTCTGAGAAATCACTGGAATATAGGGCATCACTGGCAGAGTTATTTGTTTTGGTAGTGGCTAGCAGGAGTTTATCTTTTTGAGCATAGGTGATGATCTGGCAAGTACATTTGACAAAGATTGGTTAAGTCTGGGCACTTAGCGAGATGATGGATTAGTTTATGAGTTACTTACTGCCAGTTCGGAATGTGTGAGGTAGTGATGTAGCTCAAACCAATTTAGATCCTTGAGGGATATGCAGTAATGAGATTGATAGTGGTGGTTAGTGGCAAATTTAGCTAAGCAATTGTTACAATGATCGAGTTTTGTTTTAGTTTCAGTTTGTGCCTTGGTGAAAATGGGGGCAGCATAAAGGATGGTGGGGATTTGATAAGTTGAGGTTAGAGTTTTCCTCTGAGATTGAAGAGGAAGGGTTTAACTCAGTACAGTAGTCTTAGTTTCTTGTTTGTCTTCTTTATGACTAGTTGAGTATGGATGTTGAGTTTTAGGTTGCTATAGGCTGTGACACTAAGTACGTTGATGTTATTTACTATGTACATTTTTGTATTGTCCATAGATGTTATTGTTAATTGTGCTTTGTTAAGGGCCAGAGATTTAGGGTGAATAGGAGTAATTTAGCTTTTTTTGGATTTAGAATTAGCTGAGATTTATGGATCCAGGTTAGTATAAGGAGAAGGCATCTTGTTTAAGCTGTTAGAGTCTTGGCACAGTTGGAACTGAGCACATCGTGATACTGTACTTGTACTGTAAGAGAGACAAGAAGGACTGCATGATCTGTCACTATGGAAAAGACAAGTCAGTGACAGTGCTGCCTTGATTATATGAAATGATTAAAGATATCCCAAACAGAACTATATACTAATAAACAAATAATTAAAAAAAAATAAAAAATTCAAACTGCTGGAGAGTATTTCTAAACAAGTGTCAATGGATTTTATTTTGTACTAGGTTGTATAACCTGTCAGTCATACAATGATGAAATACAAGTGCACAAATGCTAAAAGTACATGAAGACACATGCATTATCACTTTGCAATAAACTATACATGAAACACTAACATAATACTTCATTATTTTTCCCTGTATTTGTCTTTATTTGTAATTTTCTCTTTTAAATGTTCTATTATCGCTGAAATTATATGCTCTCTGACTTGTTACATGGAAATTTCTTTCTGACAGGTGACAAGGTTTATTTGAATTTTGCATTCAGTGTTAGGGAGTTACAAAGAAGGCTATGGTATGCTAGGTTTTAGTGCTGTGGACCATAATCTACATCTGGGGTACTATGCAATAATAGACTATTTCATACTAGGAACAGACTTAGAGATGCAAAGGAGTTACAACCCCTTCTACTGGTTCTGTTTGTGCCTTTGTGTTTTAAAGTAGTTCTTCTGTAAAGCAGTTTGCAACATGAACTATATATAACTGGTTAAGGTCAGTAATGGGATTTCTTGTGTATGTTTAAAACATTTTTTTCTGTAGAAAATTATCCAGGTGATTTCTTCTAGATATCTTAAGCAAATATTTTGTTCCCATTTTAAATGTGATGTTTTGCTTGTTCATTTTATAATTGTCTGTCTTTAAATACAATTCATGTATAATAAATATTCAAACAAGAAGTGCATCATTAGGCAATTACATAAGATTATTTATATTTTGGACAACCAGAAGTAGCGACTATTTTAGAAACTGCTAAATCTTTAAGTAGTAGGATTAAGAAAATGCTTCTCTGAGGAATCTGCAGTGTGACCCACACTCCCTCTCTCTCTCAAAAACACAAAGGGGGGAAAAAAGCCTGATAAAGACAATGATACTGCACAACACAAGTCATGCTAAGATCTGTTGCACAATTATGTTTTGAAACAGTTGCATAAGGGCTATAATGGGCCTCTTAGCATGTTTCATCACCTCTGAAGCAAGGTGTTTCCTGGATCTGATTGGCTCTGTGGTTCACTGAGCAGGGGGTAGCATTCCATCCATTGCTGAAAACTAGATATCCTCTCCGTTTGTTAATTGTTATCTGTGAACATTGCTGTTGTGTTTCCAGTGATGGTGCTAGGTGTCAACAAGGTTCTAACCACTAGATGTAAATACGTACTTTAGTCAGAGTGAAGCCTGAGTGTTTCCACTAAATGCATTTTGCAGTATGAGCAACACTTGCAGAATAAGCAACACTTTGAAAGTGGAAATGGCACTGTGTTACTTAAATTTAACAGTGAGTTACATTACACGTGATTGTTTTACTTTTAACGCTGATGAAAATCACTATTAGTAGAAAAGATATTTGCAGGATGCTCTTGAATTACGAAACTGATTTTTCATTCTTGAAAACTGCAGATAAACACATAGGGATTAGCATTATGTTACTTCAGTTTTGGAAGACTTTCTTTGGCAAATGTTACTCATAAATCTGCATTATATACTGCTTGTAGTCTGTTATAGTACAGTTAGCTTCATTGCCAAAAGGGAAAAAGTAAGGTTTCAAATGTAAAAGTACCCATATATAGTAAGGCATTGCAGGGATTGAAGACCAAAGGCAGCAGAAGGATAAAAGACAATAATTAATCAAGGTCTTACTGTACAACAGAGAAGCAGTATTACACTGTAAGTTGAACACATGAGGGAAGAAACTGTTAACAGTCATAAATATTTGTTGCTTGTACATCTACAGCAATTGTTTTCATTTCCTTGAGTTCATATAAATACAGAAATATCGCATGTACATACACTCATGCACACACTCTCACAAGCACGCATACACACACACACACACACACACACACACACACACACACACACACACACACACACACACACACACGCATGCATATATATGCAAAATACAATACAATGCAGGACCACAGATGCAAATTTTCTCTGCTGGGTAGAATCTGGACATTAAGCTAATGCTGCTAGCCAGAATAATATACCTTCCAACCCCACCACACAACAATAAGTTGAAGGTGTTGTGATAGCTAGTTGTTGTTATCTGGAAGGGTAACATGCATATGATTTTTCAAACAACATTGTACTGTGACATCACATGCAGTGGCTTTAGCCAAAACAGTCATCAGCAGTATACCATGCCTATTTAATGGGTGGTATATTGAAACTGAGCTATAAATGACCATTCTGAATAGTTGCCAATAAATTGGAATAGAAGATTATTTCACTTTTCATTGAAACATCTCAAACAAACACTTAAAGACTAAAATATGTAAAACAGGATCAGAAAAACTTCAACTTCTGGATGGAATTTAAGTAACAGTTGCATTTCAAATATATCTTTGCTACCATCCTGGTTTGCTTGCTGGCAAAAAACATGTTTTAAGAACTGAAACCATAATAAAAGTATGGAAGTCAGAAATATTAATATTTAAAGTTATGCTTGCTCATTTACAGAATTAAAAAAAAAACTATTGCCATAAATTGGTCAGGTTCATAAAAAATAATTTAATTATATGCAAGCCTATTTTGGTTATGGGTCATCAGATTATATAGATACTTTATAAATATCTTTAAATTATTTTCATACAGATAAGCCCTTCTGTATGTTTAATTCTACTTTTCCATGTAAAATTCAAAATAAGGGTAATTTTTTCTCAATGAATATAAATTGCATATGTTTATGTGTATCTAGTTTATTAATGAGTAGGTGAAAAATTGATAGTTTTGAAAGAAAAATGTTTCAAAATAAAAGCAGAACATATATTCGTGCAAATAGTTCAAAGTCTGTTAACTGTAAGACAACAAAGCTTTGAAAGATACAATTACAACCGTATTACAAAAGTCCAAATTGAGCAAGCACTGCTTCTGCAACATTTCGTAGGAGAAACTCATGCTACTGCTGGATCAGAGTGTTTCACATTCAGGCAAGTGCTTTACTTCAAGACAAAAAAAACTTGTAAGAGCAGTTTTCATGGTTAGCAAAGTACTCTACTCTGAACCAGCCACTATTGAAGACTAACAGAAGTGTTTCAATATGCAGTAAGTAGGCAGTTCTACACATGGCATTTCAACGTGCAAGGATTTAAATTGCTTAGGAGAAGAAATTCACTTTAATTTAATATGCTTCAGTCTTGTCTGACCATTCTAACATGGCATTTCACTAATTAATTTAATGACTTTTTACTGATGTGAATCTGGCACTTTGCACAAGTACATGTTGCTTTTGTGATGGTACTGTTTGTTTAGCCTAAATATTCTGGAGAGGTATTTTCATGTCTGCTTATTAAAGCCTTTCTGAAGTATAGTCATGCACATTTGTCTGTAATTTGAATATGGAATCGTGCAGCTTCACAAACTTCCTATTTGTTGACAGGGACAACACTGTTAGGGGTTGAAGTCTACCTTCCACATGGGGTAGTAACCCTGGAGGGTGAGTTGAAAACAGAAATTCAAATGATATTTCATACCTTTTTGTCATTTGAAGCAGCATACAGTTAGGCTGACATTAGTTAGATATCCTAAATCCTTTCTGAGGCACTTTCTTATTCTGCCAGTGGCTGGGCCAGATTCCAAAAGGATCAAGGTAGTGTAACAGAATGCTAGCTCAGTTCTGAATTACGACTCCACACCTGGATATGACATCATAACATGGGGCGGGATTCACCCTGCGTAGCATCTTACAATGCCAAGGTGCTAAATGTAAGTTACTGTGTAGGGTGAATCGTATATCATTATCTTATAAAGCCAAGGTGCTAAATGTAATAGAGCCCTCTTTTGCCAAGAGAGGGTAATGAGATTCTTAAACATTCGATACTAATGAATCTCATTATCAATTCCTCACATAGTCCAATCGCCGCAGTTAGTCCACCTGAAGCCATCTGGTGCCACAGTTCTCCTATATGTTAGCACATATGTTGCAGGCATTGAGCCTGCCTACAGTACCTCAGCTGACATATAGGTGGGGCTGTAACATTTAGAGGCAGTGTTGCATGGCAGCACCACCTCTATGAGAGATATGAGATTGAGAATACATGCATGGCAGGTACAACGACTATCATGCGCACATGCATTCTCACCATCCTTACAATAGGATGGAGCTGTGAGTGGGCTTCTTCATTAAGGAACACCATTCACATTGTATACAACTAAATGCATGGGGCATCCAAAATTGAAAATTGGAAATGATTCACAGACCACATTTCCACACATGGGTGTGAGTCTTGGCCATCTCCAACTACTTTGCTCCTCTGGCAGTACAGCTCAATCTGTGTATAGGATTTGTTACTGCAAGGCAGTGTCACTTCCCAGCAAGTACTGCTTTCAGTACCACTTTTGTCTTACAGGTGGAGCTGTAGCAGGGATAAAACTGTTAAACAACTTCAACAGGCCACTTCACTACTTCAGAATTTTACATTGTAATACACTGTACATATAAAACTCACAAAGTATTGTGGCTTTGTGGGCCTGATTCACCTTTTGAAATAGAGCATAAGGGCTTCACCAATCATCACAAATATATACCAGCTTAAGATTCGTCAAATCCTTGTTTGTGGAATCAGGTGAGAGGTAACTGCTTGGTTTTACTATGTTACTCCCATAACAACTGACTTTTGGAATCCCAGAACTTGTCTTCTTGGAATTCCAACCCTCACTTTTTGATTGCATCTGCTTAATAGTTAAAACAGCTGTGACTCACACCACTCATTCATTTCTTTTAGTTTCCAATTAACTACCCGTTTCTGTATATGAGACCTGCACTCCTTCCTCATTAGAGAATATCATGGTTGATACTGGTCTGTTTGATGTAGGACTAGCTGGTTAGCTCAGTTATCATTGCAAACATAGATGGTATACTGTGCATGAACAGCGATAGAAAAATCTTTTGGACATCTTTAGAAAAATAGTTCAGACTGGAATATATGTTATACAGAAAGATGTCAGTAAGAAGAAATCAGTTTCCTAAAACTTCATTAGCGCAGCCAAGAAACTCCAAAATTTAACTCCATCATTTTGACCTCCTGCAGAAAGCCTGTTGGAACTCATATTGCTTTTATGCTTCATACTGTAGAAACATTTTCTTTAATAAACTAAAATCTGCAACACAACAACATGATGTGGCTAGTGCTGATTATACTGCATTAAAACAATCTGTTTTCAAGTTGAAAAAAGGAAGTAGAATAAATAACAAAGTGCTGCTTCACAAAAATTAAGTAGTCATAGCATAAATAAATACTATGGATAACAAGGTTGAACACAATTCCACCATGAGTACTTGTTTATTGATACAACACAGACAAACCTGGGTGCAATAGATATAGTGGTATCAATACAAGCAGAGTTAGCCTAATTAGGCTGCTAAACAAGTAACTGTAATTCTTTCTCACAGTCAAAGATATGGCATTTAACCTCTAGCTCACTTTATGTTCTGTTGGCTCGATTGCACAATTTCCTTTTAGCAAAGAGCTTGCAATGTTAGGATTCTTGCTGTAACCCTATTATTTCCCCACTTTTCCTTCTGGGTAACTGAAGTTAATATTTGTGTGTGCTGCCCATAAATTACTTCTTAATGTATGCTAGAGATCTAGGTTTGATGCAGGCTAGTCAGATGGAAATGTTTAACTGAAGCCAGCTTTGTTCATCATGAGAGCAGGGACCAAGGTAGACTCCTCCCATTAGAGCTTCTCTAACAGTGCCAGAGAAGTGAGTTTCCCTACATGAGATCTAGTGCATGTTGAGTATGTATGACAGAGAGTGAAGATGTCTGGAAGCACAGACATTGTCTGAGAATACACATAATTAGGGTGCATTGTACACAGAGGCTCAACTTATGATGGCATGGAAAAGTTAGGAACATCAAAAAGCCTGGATGCCTGTGTAGAATGAAGGCTGTCATTTCTAGTACAATTTGTTGTAGCAGCTAAGTGCATTGCACAGAGAGTCTGGGGCAAAATAGATTAAAAAGGCAAATTTACAAATTCCCTGCCAAGCTAGAATAGTTTATGAATATTAATGTATATTACAGCACTGTTAATATGACCGCAAAAATGTCTGTTATTGAAGAGTAATACATGATACAAGGCTAACCCTTAGATTTACAGCGTTTTCTGTAACCATCCTGACAAAAAGTTAGCAATAGATAGATGCAAGGTAACATGCTTTTTTTACCTGCTGTAGATATTAAAGTCTAAATTATTATGTAAGCTGCTGTAAATGGAAGAAAAGAAGTATGCAAGAAGGAGGGTATAAGGCTTACAATACTGAGCTTATGAAGTCTAATGGCCACCAAACAGCAACTTTTTTGGCAGGGGAGGGTAAAGGATGGAGGAGATGTAGGGAATGCTAGACCATAAAGGGCAGTGATAAAATAAAGGCGTAATTTGGATGTTACCATGTCAGCATAGTGTAGTGGTTGAAATATTGAACTGCAAATGAATTAAACCTTGCATATCTAAGGCCAAATTTATTAAACCAGTCTTTCAGATTGCACCGCCATGCTCTGTGGACAACAGTACTCAGATCTACATGTAAGAAATGCATGGTTGTAAAATGTCATTATTCGCATGCAGTTTCACTTATGTATGCCATAAGTATGGATTTTTGTCCTTATTTGCCCCTTTGCATACCATGCATAGTAAACATCAAGTATAAAGCTTCAGCACCTCATCTTCTAATTACCTTGTGGATAAACAAGATAAAACTTTACATTTTTTATTATTATATTTATGAAATGTTACATGGTCCCAACTCCTCTCCACCAGAGTATCTGGCATACAGAGGATCCTATCAGTTCCACCTCAGCAATTTGCAGCTAAGTAGTTTGTATCCCCCTCCCCCATTTAGAGTGACAATGAATTAATCAAGAGAACGTGCCAATGAGTATCACCTTCCTTTTCATGTATGCTGTGGCATGCAATGGTTGCACAGTATGTGCAGTAAGGGCACACTTCTGTCTGTGCCCTCTTAGGAAATCTGCACCTTTCCTTCCCCTTTGACAAGCACTTTGATACAGGAAGTCCTTTAGCCCTCACTGAAGACTTTGTATACAGAGGGCACACTTAAACTTCTCTCCCTTCTGGATGAGGTAAAAGCTCATCCTGCTTTATTTCTGTTTAACTAACAACTTCCTGAATCATTAATGAACCCGGGTCATTTACAGAGACATTAGACTCCCTACCACTTTGCTTGTGGCTGTCATAATATTTTCCATTCTAGAATATTCTAATCACCCCCCAAAGTCATGGTAGTAGTAACCCTCCTTTTACCTCTCCTTCCTCTCCCCTCCCCCTAGCCACCGAGCCTCACACAGTCTGATCATTACATTCCTTCCTCTGCAGGCTCCGGCTCACCCTTTACCCTCCCTTCCCTCGTCACTCAATCTCTCAGACCTGTTATAACATGCTTAGCTACCTCATGTCATCTCAACTTTAAATACATATCCAGCTGCCTTACATCTAGCGTCCTCTCACTACCGCATATACTACTCACAAATACATATCCAGCTGACTTACACCTAGCGTCCTCTCACTACTGCATATACTACTCACAAATACATATCCAGCTGACTTACACCTAGCGTCCTCTCACTACTGCATATACTACTCACAAATACATATCCAGCTGACTTACACCTAGCGTCCTCTCACTACCGCATATACTACTCACAAATACATATCCAGCTGACTTACACCTAGCGTCCTCTCACTACTGCATATACTACTCACAAATACATATCCAGCTGACTTACACCTAGCGTCCTCTCACTACTGCATATACTACTCACAAATACATATCCAGCTGACTTACACCTAGCGTCCTCTCACTACTGCATATACTACTCACAAATACATATCCAGCTGACTTACACCTAGCGTCCTCTCACTACTGCATATACTACTCACAAATACATATCCAGCTGACTTACACCTAGCGTCCTCTCACTACTGCATATAATACTCACAAATACATATCCAGCTGACTTACACCTAGCTTCCTCTCACTACTGCATATACTACTCACAAATACATATCCAGCTGACTTACACCTAGCGTCCTCTCACTACTGCATATACTACTCACAAATACATACCCAGCTGACTTACACCTAGCGTCCTCTCACTACTGCATATACTACTCACAAATACATATCCAGCTGACTTACACCTAGCGTCCTCTCACTACCGCATATACTACTCACAAATACATATCCAGCTGACTTACACCTAGCGTCCTCTCACTACTGCATATACTACTCACAAATACATATCCAGCTGACTTACACCTAGCTTCCTCTCACTACTGCATATACTACTCACAAATACATATCCAGCTGACTTACACCTAGCTTCCTCTCACTACTGCATATACTACTCACAAATATATATCCAGCTGACTTACACCTAGCGTCCTCTCACTACTGCATATACTACTCACAAATACATATCCAGCTGACTTACACCTAGCGTCCTCTCACTACCGCATATACTACTCACAAATACATATCCAGCTGCCTTACATCTAGCGTCCTCTCACTACCGCATATACTACTCACAAATACATATCCAGCTGACTTACACCTAGCGTCCTCTCACTACCGCATATACTACTCACAAATACATATCCAGCTGACTTACACCTAGCGTCCTCTCACTACCGCATATACTACTCACAAATACATATCCAGCTGACTTACACCTAGCGTCCTCTCACTACCGCATATACTACTCACAAATACATATCCAGCTGACTTACATCTAGCTTCCTCTCACTACTGCATATACTACTCACAAGTACATATCCAGCTGACTTACATCTAGCGTCCTCTCACTACCGCATATACTACTCACTCAGTCTCCTCTATCTTGGCCTTCCATCCCATTAGCCCTTCTAGCTTGTTCCACCTTTGTGTGGCGCTTCTGCTTTATATCTGGTTGAGTTTAGTGCAATATTTGTATATAAGATTTTGGTATATGAGTTTAGAACAGTATCTGTTTGAGCTTAGTACTATCTGCATAGACATGCTACCGTTATTCCTAGTGTTTAGCTAGATATTGCTATATCTGTTCATTACTATGTTTCATATTATATGTATAGCTAATGTTTGCTGCAGTATGTATTATTTGCTATTGTATGTATATTCAATCGATCTTCATGTACTCTGCTGCTCATTTATTGTTCTGTGGAGCTTTTCTCCACGGGCCTCCATTGAAAAAGGACCTGTGTCCAGGTGGAATTTCCCAGTAAACAAATGTAAATAAAATAATAAATAAAATAATAACCGCCAAAAAATTACACATAATTTTACTTTAAAAACAAGTCAAGCAGTATTCAGTATTCAATCAGGAACATAATGCTTCACTGAGTAACAGTTTTCCATATCTCAGACTATCATGTATAAATTGTTAGCCATCACTAGTAATAACTATTAGCATAGCAAAAGCTGTAGCATATAATCAAAATCAACAAAGTAATGCAGCAAGTGAATATTTTTGCAGGGGAACTAAAACCCCTGTACCACTGAAGTGCATAATTTGTTCCACACCCATGATGTCTACATATACAGACTCTGAGGATGCTCTTACATTCAGTGCTGCACTATTCTTAACATGTGGGAATTCCCTGCCATGGAATCCTGACGTCTGTCCAGTCTAACAAAGACTCCTGTTACTTTAAAGGTACACCAAAATGTCACCAAAATGCTCCTTGCAAAGCATAAGGCATAAAGGTGACATTCAGACCTACCATAGTCATAACTTCTTTGCCATCAGTCCAAATGTATCTTTTCACCATTTGTCTGTTTACCTACGTCCGTTTTCTGTGAGTTGAATGCATTTTTGTTCTACAGTGACTACATACACTTGTTTGCTGATGTCTCTGCAGTTGCAAATAAGTGCCCTGTTGGTGTTTTTGATTTTTCTTGTCTTGTTCTGTGCTCCTAGATTAATGTCATCCAGAAAGGGCAAATGCCAGTGTGGGAGACATATTCTCCATAAGACCATCACAATAAATCTCTTTTTTTGTCTAGGAGCTTCTCATGACCATACTCCTTGTTCAGTTTGTCAGCCATCCATTCCGAAACCCTTCACAGTAGACTTTTTTCCCTTTTCTTGTATCTTGAGAAACAGCATCTTGAGCTTCTCTCTAAAGATGCAATGGAAGGAATCTCCTGCCTCAAGGGTCAGCCATTAGGGAAGAAGAAAATGAAAAAGGTATGACCAGAATCTTCTGCTATTTAGCCTCTCCCAGGTGTTTCTCCAGAGGTCATTACAAACCCAGAGGGTCTCCCAGCTGTGTTGTCGGATTTCTCTGCCATGACGCCAGTGAGGATATGGCTGGCAGAATTGTTTAAAGAAGCTTTGCAGATATCTGACTCAAATGTTCAGGGAACCACAGCTGATTTTTTTCTCAGGGGCCAAGGGGTGTTCCTCCATTTTTAGTTGGTGAAGAAGTACCTACTACAGTTCTCGACTGTTGTCCTGGGTCTGAGCCTTCTCAGTTTTTTGCGGGGGATGTTCCTTAAACTTAAACATGGTTCTTCTGTTCCTAGGGATCCAAAAAGTAACTAGCAAGAATTTACTCAGGGGCTATTTACTGCTTTAATGTCCTTAAAGCCTCCTCCCAGGGTTTCAGTTCCTGCTTCTCCTTAGTCCTCTACTCCCCTTAAAAGTCCTAGAGAACAGGATTCTTCTGAGGATGAGTTGAATTCTGATGACAAATTCCTGACTTATTCTAGTCACATTCCTTCTCCTTTGGACTATGGGTCAGAGGAGGAGGAATCTATTAGTCCTGATGTTCCTTTTGAGGAAATTTCCTTTGTGGACACACTCTCTAGGACAAGGTGGCCAGATTTGTAAAGGGACAGGTAGGGACCAAAAAAAAAAAGCTCCAAAGTAATACAAATCATTTTAAGAACAATAATATAATACAAAAAACAAATTCAGTTTAAATAATTATACCAAATTAGACATTGGCTTGTATGTCGGTATACAGATCCTCTTCTGTTCAATGCAGAACAGCCCACTTTTTCACATTGAGCAGAAGTGGCTCTGCTTTGTGATTTATGATTGGCCCATATGCTGGTACATGAGCTGATCAAAAATCACAAAATGGAGGCTGTTTCAGTGGGATTTTAATCAGCAGTGTGGGACTCAGGATTGGGCTACTGATCCCGGGACAGTCCCACTCAAATAGGCATGTCTGGCAACCCTGGTCTAGGATGATGGATTATTTTAAGTGGGATTGTGCTCACGTCTCTGATATCCATGAGAGGTACTATGAGTTGTTGCACTAGGAATCTCCTAAGTATGCAGCTATTCCTCCTGTTTTGGCTGCTTTGCTGGATGCTTTCCCCAATGCCTCTCATGCACCTGATTCTTTGCCCTCTGCCTGAGGATTGTTATTTTTTATATAAATGTCCTGCTGCTGACCCATCTGTCGTGTCTGTAGCCACTGATAGGCCATCTCAATTGCTTCCTTTGCCCAAGTTGTTGCCTTCTGACAAGGACAGCAGAGCTATGGAAAGGCTGAGTAAGAAGCTTTACCCTTATGCTATCCTAGCTTTTAGGGCTATAAATTATCAGACCCATGTGTCTAGGTGTGTGTTGGCTCTTCTTTCTCAGCCTGTCAATTTATTTCTGATTTTCCAGACTCTGATGGTAAACCTTTTATTCTTTCCCTGCTAGAGACTTCCTCTCAACTTGTTTGTCATTCTATTAAATGTAGTTATGATGAGGCAGATGCCTCTTTTAGGGCTGCTGTTTTCGTTTCAGTGATGAGGAGGTATTCTTGGCTTATGCTTCAACCTCTACCTGATGATATTAAGGCTAAGTTGATGAATGCTCCTCTGGTTTCTAAGATTTTGTTTGGGGAAGCTGCTTCTGGTTTGTTTAAGTCACTTCAGTATAAGGGTAAGGCCTTACAGGAGCTTAAACATGTGCTTCTATTTCCTGTATATAAATTTCAGAGAAAATAGGTTCCCTATTAGATGAATGAATGCTTAAAATGTTGAGTACGACATGCTCAACAGCTTTTAAGTGAATGTTCATCTAAGCGAAACTTAAGAATGTTGAAACATGGAGTTTTGAAAAGTTATAGTTGGCCAGTCTTCAGGAAGCCAACGGCTGATGTCAGAACGTTCACCTTGTCTAGCCGTTCTTACAGTCCTCCACTGTGGTGCAGTCTCATCATTCACCCTGTGTAATGTTATGACAGTCCTCCACTGTGGTGAGATCCCGGTGTTGGTATATTTAAGTAGGGGGTGTGTGGGGTGTGGTGGGCGAAGCCCCTCACTTTATTTTGTTTGTTGATTTTTTATTTTTTTTTTGGGGTGAGATTTTAATGGTTTACAATACATTTTAGCCGTCAGCTGTTGGCTTCTTGACAGCTGGCCAACTATAAGCTTTCAAAACTCTTTGTTTCAACATTATGGTGTTTCACTTAGATAAACTTTCATTTAAAAGCTGTTGAGCATGTCGTACTTGACAATTTAAGCATTTGTTCATCTAATATAGACCTGAGAAAATACCCCACTAAGCCTGCCTTTGTTCATAGGCAATCCCACCTTTCTACTAAAGGTAAGAATAGTGGGAAAAGGGCTCGTCCTGCTAAGGCTCCTCAGTTTTCAGGGACATTGAAACCTTCTTTTCCAGACAAACCAGGTGCTGCATGCCTATCTTTCCTTTTCAGTCACATTCCTCTTTCTCTTCGCCTTTCTCTTTCTCTTCCTGCTTGTCTTCAGACCATTCAGGATTCTTGGGTTCTGTCAATCATTCTTCAGGGGTATTTAACACTGTACAAATCCTGACTTCCTTTTATGGGCATTCCTCAGCCTTCTTGGGTACTACTTTCCTTTATCCCAAAATCTCAGTATACAGTCCTGCTATTAGTATGTCATAACCAGTGTGCGACTGTTTCCAGTTCTGTTTTACAAAACCTGCATTTGTCTGTTTCTTCCACATGTTCAGTGGGGGTCTACTTTAGGACCTCAGAAGTTTAATAGCTCGAATGCATATCGATCGAACCATATGCTTCAAACTATTAAACAATCGAAGTCCAAAAAAAAAAAATTACACAAAAAAAAAAAATTAAACTAGTGTAGGCAGGGGGGCAAGCCCACCTGCACCCCCACACCCCCCGCTACTTAAATATACCAAGTCCGAGATTGCACTACATTGAAATAAATGGAAATCTCCACCTACGGAGATTTCTGTTTACATTTTCTATGTTTTGTGCTTTTGATCTACTCGTGTCAAGAATATCGTATTCGATATTCTCATACTTCGAGCGCATAAAGTAGACCCATTCAATGGACTTTGTAGCTGTTAGGGTAATCAGATGATGGCTCACTGGCTACACTTTTATAGATTTGAGAAACATGTCAGACATTTACAGAAAGGTGGATTATGGCCAGGAGGTGCAAGGCTATCTTGTGAAAATATGTAGTAGTAAGTGGGGGGGGGGGTGAGAGTGATAGTTGGGTATGCTACACTTACAGAAAATTAAAAAAGGGATTTCACATATGCTGCATATGTACATGGAAGGTTTGTGGACAGTTGGCATAGGAGAGTATAATAAAAGGCGATAACATTACAACCCCAGTAATATGCACTTGCGTGTTTACAGATTTCATTTTTCTTTTGTGGCTATAACAGGAAGTCTAGGCATCCATGCATTTAACTGCATTTCAGTGCCTTTGTATGTTGGACTGTGTAGCAATTATACAGAATAGTCTGCCATAACTGCATAAAGTGTAACCAGACCATTGGGGGCCCATTGTACTAACTTTGTGCCATTGTGTATAGCATTATTGGTTTACAGTCCTCTAATTTACAACAGTATGGGCTTGTTGTGCTGGTGTACCTGCCTTTGCATTTGTGTAAACTGTTTATACATTTAACACTTAATTATCAATGCAGACTGTGTTAATATTCCATGCATCTGCTTATGGACTTTTTTGGTACCCTGAGCAAGGCTCTAGTATTACCCTTCAAAATGGATAGTTCTATCTACTAAATTATATTATAATAAAACATGAATACATAAAGGAAGGGACAGAAAAATAGAGAGAGGATACAGACAGGGAGAAAGAGACAACAGCATGAAAGAAAGGTAGGAGGTCTCAGGAACAGGATTTCATTAGGCAGCATAGGATTGTTATATAGTCAGTTCTAATGGTATCTATTTAATTATGACTGTCAGTAAATGATTTTTTATGTATTTCAGAAGCATTCATAGCTTGGCACTGCGTTATGACTTTTGCCGTATGCCAAGTCTTTTCTTATAAATTACTTTCAAATTTGTGTTGACTTATCAACAGCAATTTCAGCAAGTGCCATTGCCAGAAATGGTTGAGATGAAGGAAAAAGGGACCGCCTAGATCTATCAAACATATATTCACAAATTCCATGGTCACTCTACAAAGCCTGGTATGCTGGAATTGTTTTTTTTCCCAGTGGAACCATTCTGTGGTAGCCTGGGCTCACTGAATTCGAGGTCACACAGCTGTTATGATTTCTTTACTTTTATACTAAGAACACCACAACTGAAATTTTAGACCATGTAGCTATTTCAAATATATAGTAGAAACCAACATTAAAAAAATAAATATATATAATTTATTTTACAGTATGACTTTTTCTGTGTATTTTATTTCTCCAACTAAAGGCATGAAAATATATCACTGTAAACAACAGAAGTGATCATGAAGTGGTGGAGTTTGCCTTACACAATATAATTCTATCTAATTCTGCCATCCAGAGGTATCTGTTTCTCTCTCCTCATCCATCTGTCTATATATTGCTATATATTTTTAAGGGGTCTATGCTTTGTGATTGAACGGCACATTCACCAAATGGCCACTCATTGCACAAAAAACAGTGAATGTGCCATTCCTCAAAAGGCTATATGATCATAAAAAATATCCTCAAATGATCATAACTAACCAACATAAAGAAAATGGCACAAGGAATGTACTTATCGGTAACATAGGATAAGGAAATCTGGTCTTTTCCTACTGTAGTGCGATCTCGGGGTTGGTATATATAATCAGCGGGCAGTGTGGGGACACGTCTCCCCACATAAGGAGAGCTCACCTAATCTTCCTCATGTGGGGGGTTGCATCTCCCATACATCCCACTAATTATATATACCAGTTCCAAGACTGCATTACACTGGGGAAAGGGCAGAGTTCCTTATTTGTACATTACCGTTAAGTACGTACCTCATACCGTTTTCTTTATGTTCACCTACTATTATTGCTCAAGGATGTTATTTACGATCATATGGTCTTTTGCTGCAATGCACTTTCACTGTCTTTTGTGCAATGAATGGCTCTTTGGTGAACGTGCTATTTCATCTCTAAACATAGACCCAGTTGTAAGTGATGAGATTATAGTATTAGAAAAGGTAAGAACATAAGCGAGTGAATATGTTTGCAAAGGAGTAAGAAGTCAAAGAACAATTAAAGTATAAAAATAACCATTGCTGGGGTCAGACCTATGTGAGATATAAATCTGAAATGGGTACACCAAGAACCAGCTTAATGTGTACTACAACACAATCTGTGAAATAAAGTAAACAAGCAAACAAACATGCAAACAGAAAATGAACTATCAGAGAAAATACTGAAGCTGTAACTTGTAACAGTGCAGTACAAATACTATTCTGAAGTCTGGAAAACATACAGCAATGAATAACATAGCTATCATTCTTTGTAGGTTCTGTTTTCCTATAGTTTTACACTTTGTTGACCAGGTGACAGGACTAGGCACAAATGGCTATTTCAAAACTGACCTGGGAGCTCTGGGCTGATTATCTGACATGATCAGTGTATGCCATTATGTATGAAACTGATGGCATCAGATTCTGCTCTTCCTTTACAGCTGACTGCTATAACTTGTTATAATAAAATGCTATTTAGCAAAGCTGTTCCCTCTACTCTCCATCTAGTGTATGAGATGTAACATTGTGTAATTTCAAAGACAGAGGTAGAAACCTCCCAGAAAATAACTCCTTAAAAGAATGAAGTGCATTTTCATCTCAGTGTTTTATTTCTTCATTTATTGTTTTAATGAAAACACAATGGAAGATGCATATTAGGAGTTTCCCTAATTTCCTAATTTAAAATGGTTTAATTATGTACTTTTCTATAGTATGTCTTAATCAGGTTAATGCTAGAATAAATAATGACTTCTGGAAAAAAATCTCTATCTATCTATCTATCTATCTATCTATCTATCTATCTATCTATCTATCTATCTATCTATCAGTCTGTCTGTCTATATAGTCTATGTCAGATGATCAAGTTTTCAAAAACTAAAAATTCATACGGTCAAGACCATATGATTGAGTTTCCAAAAACTCAAACATCAAAAAAAAAAAAACACAAAAAACACAAATTTTACATTGTTGTAGGGGGGCAAGCCTCACAGGCACCCCCACACCCCCTGCAAATTATATATACCAACTTCGAGATCACACTACAGTGAGGAAAAGGGTAACTTTCCCAATCCACACTGTACCGTGATCTCCATTCAAAAGCTTTGGGTTTTCAAAAACTTGATCATATAGTCTCGACCATATGAATTTTGAGTTTCTGAAAACTCGATCAACTGACAGGGACCCATGTATCTATCTATCTATATATATATATATATATATATATATATATATATATATATATATATATATATATATATATATAGCTATATATACACACACACACATTCTTGAAGTCAGAACTTTTTCCATTGTTTTCTTTAGTAACAAATATAATCCATTAATCCATTTACACCCGGTATTTCAAAAAGTTGCCACAATCCCATAGGCTGTCTACTGAGCTTTTGCTGCAGGACATAATCTGCATTTCACAGTTTATTTTTAAGGAAAGATTTCAAGTCTCCAAAAAAAAAAAAAAAAAAAGTGAGGCAATGTGCTCTCTTCAATAATTTAGATGGCAGAATGGTGCAGATTGTCTTAACTGCTACTTAGAAGTAATTAATTGATTTTCTGACATATCAGTTAACTATGTGCCACTCTGACATGAAGTCGCTGTACTTCTGCGATTGCACCAGATGAGTGAGTGCTCAACCCAGAAACTTGGAAGTAATCCGCCTATCGTTAATTAAAGGCATGCTATACAAGTACACATGAATTCAACAGCAACACAGATGTGAACCTAGTTCCACCTGATTTTCTGTGAAATCAATAAGGTATCTTTAAGATAACAGACCAGTGATTTCTGAATAAACTTGAACAGTATTAATAAAACAGTTGCATTCATGTGGTACACCTCTCTATGTAATGTCACTCTAAAGTCTGCAAACAACCTTTTTTTAGATGGACAGATTCACACTTTTGTTTAATTACTACATGACTACTTTTAAAACAGCTGAAATGGGTAGAATTAAAGTATTTCTGGATTACTGCTGTATCTCTCAAGTATGTCTTCATACTGGTGATAGTAACAATAAGAAATACACTATTATTGCCTCATTTTGTTCAAAGCCTTCAGAATTTATAAAAGTGAAGTCTGTCAGGTATCAGGTACAACTTTACAAAACACTAAGTATGTTAACCTATTTCTCCAGTTTCGAAAGGGTGAAACAATAAAGCTTGTACTTTTTACTGGAAAAGTGAGGCAATATAAATACCATAATACATGCATGATTAATCTGGAGGAAAAACAGCAGAAGACTAGGCAACACAGCTATCACCTGCCTCTTTTTACAAAGGACAGTGCACAGTTGGCCAATTATACCCAGAAATAAATGTGAAAAATAAATAATGTCTTGAGATTTTGGGGCAAAAATATTTCTTATATTTCCTTTGCTAGTTGCATAAAACATTTATTTTGTGCCTGCAACACCTTAATGTAATATGATGGAGTAGAACTAATTCAAATCTTATCAAAATGAGCTTTCATTTTGGCAACAATGTGCAATCTAGACTGTTGCAATGATTGCAGATATTGCTTGTCCTGTAAATTTATGTCCCATAAAAAAATCCCATTTTGGGCATTTTAAAAGTGGCAACACTACTAGGTAAATATTTTTTTAGAGTCCTGAACCTTATGTTATGGAAATATATGCCCCACTTACTTGCTTAGCTATTCATGCTTGCTAAAATTATAATGATATATCTTGAGAAGGATTTGCAGAGATGATAAACTGAGCTGTGGGGAAAGGAAAACATTGTTTCTAGTGTCTGGAAATTTATGCAGGCAGCTGCACATTACAGTAACCCAACACAGTCAAATCTGCAAATTTCTTTAAGACATTCAAGCAACTTTTTTTCTATTTAAGATCCTTTCAGATGTGTCACAGTTTTATTTGGTTTTATCATGTATGGTGTTTATTCATTTTGGGACATTTTCTTTTCCAGTTGTTCTACTCATTTTAATGCATTTGACGTTTTTATCAAAACAATCATTGCAGTATTTAACTATTCATCGTGCTCTTATGACCATTGAAGACTGTATGATTTGGATCATGTGTTATGACATTTCTAGATCATGGTCATAGCAATGTATAGCCATGTAAAATGTCTTAAATTATTATTTACTTTACTTGTGTATGCACCTTATGTCCTTCATAATCTTACAGATCATTACCGAAGCACTGAGTAAAGAATGAGTGAGAGAGAGAGAGAGAGAGAGGTTCAGATTTATCTGTCTGTCTATGAATCTATTAGTCTAACCTGTCTATGTACATGTATATGTGATTGTATCATGAAAAGACAATCACAAGTGGTAGAACTAAAATGAGATAATCACAAAACGCTAAATGACTCATAAGAGTGAATCACAAAACATTAAATACTTCTCTCCCACTAAAAAAAAGCCCTAAATCAGTAAATCACAGATACAACTCCAAGATCAAGTGTCATCTTGGGAGTGATACTTTAAGGGTAAGGATTTTAGTAATGTAATGTATACGGTTAGAGTTAGGGTTAGAGCCAGATCCAGCACTAGGCAACCTAGGCAGTCCCCTCAGGCCTGCTGGCTATAAGGGCCTCCTGGTGGCTGGGAAGGGCCACACTGGCTGGCGGGATGTTACTACACTTACTTTTTTAATGCAAAAAAACCCCCACACGTGTCCTTTAAGGGCATTCTTTATTAAGAACACCCACTGAATCTGGTTGTCTATTTCTTGCTTCTTCTTTTCCGCATTTCTCATGGACTTTAAATACTAGACAAGATGTTCCCAGGTCTTAAGCATGGGTGAACAGTGTTCAATCCATTGGTAAGATGTGTGCTGCCTGGACGTGGAAACACTTGCTGTCAAACATCTACAAATGATGTTACTGTGTGTGTGTGTGTGTGTGTGTGTGTGTGTGTGTGTGTGTGTGTGTGTGTGTGTGTGTGTGTGTGTGTTTGTGTGTGTGTGTGTGTGTATAAAATGCCCAGGTTAGGAATGGCAGGTCAGTTAATTTGTTCAGGCTCAAATCCTGGACCTTGATTAGAGGAGACAGCAATCTGAATCTTCTACACCAACTACCAAATTACTCAAAAACATATGAGTTTTAGTGCATTTTTAAGGAATTGTGAGCTTCAAGGGAAAAGAAGTTAACTGTTGCTTATGCTAAGTCTGTTTTCAATGTGCAACTGTTTTGTTTGGCAAATGGTCACTACTGTTGTGCTACACAGTTTGAAAGCATTCTTAGTAGCACTACAGGCAGCATACTTGGTTTGATGCCAAAAGCTGTGGGTTCTATTCCCACAGCATATAAATGGATTGCTTATGCTGTGTTGTATTTTAAGGGGGCAGTGTTGCAGTCCTGAGTGTGTCCTCCTTTGGATGAGATGACTAGCAACTATGAACCTGTTGTCAGCTTGCCATTTATTCCCTATTGCAATACTACCACCTTACCAATTTTATTTAAATGCAACATAGACAATTTATTTGTCACGACCTGCAAGCACTGATTTTGTAGATGAAACAATGAAATATAAAGTTGTTTGCTAGCAGCTACCTATTCAGTAGTTACAGATATCTCTAGTAGGCATTATTCAGATGAATTTTACTTCTGCAGAATTTGTGCATATTGACTGGTATTGGTGGATTGTAATGACAGAAGTCTGAGTGGCATATTATGGTTGAAATATTCTGAAATGGGCATTTTTTTCTTTATTGGTTCATATGTTTTGTTTCATTGCTTGCTGAAAAAATGTTCAAAACTTCAAATTTAAGATGCATTTCTAACAAGTAGTAATGTATTATATTAGGAATATAATTTAATACAGTCAGGAAAGTAAGTCAAAGAACACAGTCATGTATGCGTGGTCCTAAAATGTGTTCAAGGGACCTGTAGTTTAAAAAACAGTCCAAAGGTAAATTCGATCTGCTTCTAGCCAGATGCATTTACTATGAATGTGGGTTTCTATGCTGTTTCAATGAATGTGAGTTTCAAAGGCAGAGAAGTTTACTGCTGCTCATGCTAAGTCTGTTTTCATTCCGAGACTATACTATTTTGTTTAGCAAATATCTATCAGTGTTTTTGCTATAAAATTTGAAATGAGAGTTTTAAATTAAATCCAAATATCTGTAATCATTGTAGAAGGAAAGAAGAAAATAGTTTGTATACTGGCAGGTGTGAACAGTGTTTATGGTATCTGGGGAGAAATAACCAAATAATGCGACACTGGAATTGCTACAGGGGATGTGTATGTGTGTGTGTGTGTGTGTGTGTGTGTGTGTGTGGGGGGATCAGTCCATTACCCTGTCTAGGGCTCCATTTGACCACGGCTTGGCTCTGGTTAGGGCTACAGTTAGTGTTAGCACACATGATTAAGGTGGAAGTCTTCTTGCCAACTTTAATCATGTGTGCTAACCCTAACAATAACACTAAAGCTGCCCCTAACCCTAATCCTACAATGCTAGAAGTCAAAATCTCAGAATGCACTCACTCAAAGCACTCCTTAAAATGGAGAACATCGACATTTGTGTTGTAACAGAGACCTGGTTCAAGGCAGCAGAAAGCACCCCCTGCACTACCAGGCTGTAACTCATTACACACCTTTTGGCCCCAGAACTTGGACCAAAGCTGGTGGTGTTTCCATATTCATAATGGATGCACACACCTCCAGACTGGTAGCCCAACATAACGCATCTGAGATACTTCAGGTGCAGCTAAAATTGGGTAAGACAGCGATTCAGGTCGTAGCCTGCTTTAGGTCCCCAACTGTGTCCCAAGACTCGCACTCCATGTTAATAAGCACCCTGGAGAATATTAGGGTCCGACCTAACACTCTCATACTGGATGACTTCAACTACCCCTCCATTAACTAGGAAAACTAACCATGTACCAATGCACTTGCCCAATGCTTTCTGGAATTCATTAATTCCAATGCTCTGGACCAGCTCATTCATACCCCCACTAGAGGTAGCAACATCCTTGACCTGGTCATTACTAACATGGGTGACCATTGCTCTACACCAGTAGTCAACTCCTCCCTGGTTAGATCCGACCACAAACTAATCACCTAAGAAATCCACATCCCCTCCCCCACAAAGGTAACCACCATGAAAAAGTTCTCCAAAGCTAACTTTGGGCTCCTAAAAACAGAGGTGGTTAACTTCACGGTACCCATGCAAATGGAGAATAGTTGCATGACCGCCGAATCATATACCAATGCACTGTACGAACACGTACACAAATGCATGGATCTTGTGATACCCAATAGAACCAAGACACTCTCCTCAAAAAAAGGAAGCCAATCTGGTGGTGCCCTGCCATAAACAAACTTTACAACAGAAGGAGGAAACTGATGTGGAATAAGGTGAAGTCCCAAGAGCAGAAAAACTCCCTTTTCAGCCTCAACAAAAGGTTGAGATCCATCATCAAATCCTCTAAAGCTAGCTATGAAAACAGAATTGCAGCAGATAGTAAAGACAACCACAAGGCCTTCTATAATGTAAAGAATCTCCACAGCAACCTCCTATACTGAGCCAACAGATATTGCCAATATACTTGCCGACAGATTCAGTGCTAACTTTACCCCTCTCTTCCCCCCAAAGGACCAATAACAATGCCAATAGATTGCCAGGCACCCAGTATTACTGCTGCACAGGTTAAAACAGCACTGTCCAAGACCAAGAATACAGCTTCTATGGGACCTGACAATATCCCTGGCTGTGTTCTACATAAACTACAGAGTGATCTGGCACCTCACCTGTGTGCCCTGTTCAGTCACAGCCTCACCTCAGGCTTTGTCCCTACTGTATGGTACACTGCTACAGTCATCCCTTTCCACAAAGGAGGTGTGGCTACAGACCCTGGTAATTATCGCCCCATTAGCCTGACGAGTCTGATATGCAAAGCTATGCAATGCATCATCATGGACCTAATTAAAAAGAATATAGGGGAATCTCCAAACTCTGGATCTAACACACTTTGGTTTTGTGAAGGGAAGATCATGCCTGCTCAACTTGGTTGACTTCTTTGAGTCAGTCACCCGAGCTGTGGATGAAGGCAATGTGGTCCATACAGACTACCTTGATCTGGCCAAGGCATTTAATACCATTCCCCACTCAGGAATCATAGAAAAACTCATTAAGCTAGGCATCAAGCCCTATATCACTAGGTGGGTTGCACACTGGCTCACAGATAGAACCCACAGTGTGAAAGTAGCTGACTCCAAGTCAGACTGCTGACCAGTCACAAGTGGAGTCTCACAGGGTTCGGTCCTGGGTCCTCTCCTGTTTGGTATCTACTTCTCAGAAGTCCAGGCAAACATGAAAGGACTCTGGCTGACAAAGTTTGCAGGTGATTGCAAGTTGGGAGCTACTATTAACTCCTCAAGTGATGTTGACATCCTACAGAAAGGCCTCAATGATAGCAATGACTGGTGTCAGAACCATGGCCTTAAGCTCAATGCCAAAAAATGTGTCATCATCCCCCCTGGGAAAAATCCGGTTCCCTTGAATTACCACATTGATGGTAGTCCACTGAACACAGAAGGCATTATAAGAGATCTGGGAACACACATTGCCACTGTGGTCAGAAAGTCCTTCTTTGTGGCACATCTCATTAGTAAAGGTTTTGCATCCAGGAAGAAAGAGGTCACTGTATCCCTCTACTCTTCCCTCATTAGGCCAATCATCGAATACAATGCCCCATTTGGCATGTACCTCAATAGACACCTGCAACAACTGGAGAGACCACAAAAGTACTTCACAAAGAGGATCCTAGGCCTTAAACACTTGCCCTATATGGACAGACTAAAAAAAACTACAATTATTCTCTGTCACATATCGCCTACTTAGAGGCAATCTCTGCTTGACGTACAAAGCCATGTCTGACCCAGATCTGTTAGAAATGCTACATCTAAAGAAATCCCAATCCCTCTACACTACACGCTCCAGAAATCTCAACCTCATTACCCCAATCAACAGAACATGCTGGAGGGATAGGCTCATAACCCAAAGACTGCCCATGCCATGGAATAGACTTCCCATACATGTCAAGAAGAGTACCTCACTGGCCCTCTTCAAGAAAAATCTTGATGAGTGGATCAGAAATAGAAAATTCACCCTGGGGATCCCTCCATTGGCTCTACTCGACAGAGGAACTAAGAACTAAGGTCAGGTGGCATGATCCCAGGGTAATCCTATGGGCTAGGCTTGTAAAGGTTCCAGGGCCATTAGCCTAGTACACACCTATGAACCTATTATATAACTAGAAGACATTTCCCTAACAGTACCCCTACACAGGACAAAAGGACACTGAATACAGACAACAGAAAACATGCACAACATTGACTCTTTCCCTTACCTAATGATTACTCAATCCCTGATTTGCAAACACAACTGCTATAACCCAGTCGTGTACATCTTCATACCACCACTCCTTCATTCAGACATTAACTTTCCTGCACATTCTTCCTTATCTATACTTTATAAAATTAAATTCAACCCTGTGTGATTCACTCAAGTCAGCATTCACTCATTTGTGCATTCTCTCTTTTTTTACACCAGCAAAAACCTTTCTACCTTTTTCTGACCGCAGATTGTTAGAGCTGGATAGCCCAGTTGAGGCTTCTAGCAGGTGTAACCTGAAGAAAGTTCAGGTGAAGATTTTTTGTTAGCTGGAAGACTAGGCAGGCCTGCTGCTTTGGCACTCTGTTTTACAGCTAACAGTCTACCTTTTGGGTCTGAACTGAAGTGATGGAATTATTATAAGGGCTAGAAAGCCCTGCATTAAAGTATTTCACATATTGCATATAGACTTTTACATTTTGTAACAAGCAGAGAAGGCTATCTTTTTATTTCTGTTTCCATTAACAGCAATCATCCAGTATTTTTATAAACTTGTGCCTCTAGTGTTTTTTTCAGACTAATAGTCTATATATGGGGATCCTGAAACTGTTTCAAACGCCAGAATTTCTAATGTTATTTACTTGCTTTTTCGTTGAAATATCATTTTATTTTAGTGTCTATCACAATGAAACACAATTTGTGCTATTTAATAATAAGTGATTTATTCACAGTCATGCAGATTGAAAGTGAAGGAGTCAAACACGGGGCTACAGAGTGATGTTCATTAACAGCCTACAGCCTAAACTCTTTGTGCTAGCCTATCATAGAGAATAGTAACAGTACAGTTACAATAATATGTTCTTTATCTCTTCAGTGTTGGAGAACTGCACTCATCTCTGTTGTCAACTTACATATATGCATGAATATGCTTTAAAAGACGATATCCCCCTTATGTCATTAGCTTGATCCACTCTTACTATAAAGTTCAGGAAAAATGAACCATCCTGTACTTGTTAAAGGGGAAGATGTCAAAGTAAAGGCACAGAACCATTGTAGTGAGAACTTTCAGAAGTTAAAAAAAACACTGATCTAAGAAAAAGGAATGCTAGAAGAGTTTCCAGGAAAGCTAACAATTTTTGGAATATCAGATCACAACTAACACCTTTTTAATTTACTTTTAGAATTTTGTATTTAAACTTGTTCACAGTGCTGAGGAATCCTTGCCCTGTATAAACGCAAACTGGAAATCTTTTATTACTTGGGACGAAGCATACAAACATGATATTAGCCATATGATTACAAAATGTTGTAGTTTTTGTTAAGTAAAGAAATAGGATGTTATCTATTCCAAGTGATTTTATCAATAGTATGGTATTTATTAAGGTGAAATACTTGCAAGGTATATAACCAGGTATAGTGATAAACTAAAATAACTGTCAAAAAGTAAAATAGCTATGTTAAAACTGGAAGAAAATAGGTCTTAAACTTCTGTATATTTAACTCATTTGGCAATAAGCCAGATCCAAGCACTGTTCTTAGAAGGTTTTTCAATTTACTTATTTACTGTATCTAAAGATAAACTATAGATGAGGTGACATTTTCTCTTTTTTCAGAAAAAAAAACCTGATATACATGTATAGTAATATCATTTGGAAGAAAAGGATCATTTGAGAGACAGAAAATATTTTGAGTAATATGTAACAAAACTGTGTGGAATATTTTGAATTATTTGTTGGTCCATTTTCCAACATAAGTTATTTAATATTGTTCCTCTCCTTTTCTTATGCAAATAAGGTTGAATTAAATGTCCCATACAATTCAGCACGTACACAGGAATTTATTCTACATAATAACGATTGCTTTTGCATACAGAAGACCAGAGGTTGGGTAGTTAAGTAATGCCAAGTTGCCTAAAATATCTAACTAATAATAAAGAGTTACATTCTGCCTTCTATGTATATCTTTAGTAAGTAGAGAGGAAAACTATATATTTGCACAAAAAACTGCCCATTTTTCTTACATCTGTGCATCATAAAACCTCAAAAAAGTATTCTATTTGGTGTTTAGTAATATTACAGTAAACATTAAAAATCTTACTAATGGCATGTCTCCTTAAATCTGATCAAACATTTCAATATCAACAGTAGACAAAATGCTCAGAATTAATCTTGGGTGACATTGAATATATACTGCACCCGACCATAACAATACTGAGCAGAAATTATGATCAGTTCTAGATTTTTTTTTTCATTTTTAATCTAGATGAATATATACTGGATCTAGGGAA
>NC_056735.1:1758583211-1758685711 GCF_019279795.1 Protopterus annectens | reverse complement strand
CCCCCTTTGTGCCCCATGTGCATCACATATCTATCAGCCCCTGTTCCATTTCTGTTAATGTTTACGGTTACATGTAGGTGACACCCTCTTCACCCACTATATTGCCAGTATCTGGAACCCCAACCCACATGTAGTATCACAGCTGTCCTACAGGACACATGTAAATAACACATGAAGGAACACCACAAGCACACCTGGAACAGCGCAGGCTCACCACCTTGCAAAATCCTTTCCCCAACTCACACTCTATACCACTACATCAACTAGTGAAACTGACACCTCTTGTCCTGCCTCATATACAAATCCCACTATCTGACAAACCTTCCCTATTGCTCCCCATCCAATTATACCTATGGGCTACTAGACAGTTACAATGTCACCCCCACTACTTACCTACCTACCTACTCCTTAACTATTCCCCTCTACTGTACCACACAGGTATGGAATAACTACACCTACCCAGAATACCTGCATGTAACCCATCCACACCTGTTAAACAGGAATCCAACTTCACCTTAAACTGACCTTTGTCAACAGTCATACCTGACATGTAAACATGACCTAAGCATAGATAATACTGACATGTTAACGTAAGCTAAGCATGAAGAATGGGGGACATAGCTATGTTACGTCTGTTACCCTCTATGAATGTGAACACCCCAGTATTAATTGGAATAAGTAGCTGGGGTCAATGTGGAGCTCTACTCCCCGGGCCACCACTGACAATGGACAAGCATACAGTCGGATTGTCCCGGTTGACAAATGTAAACTAAATACACAAAGTTGCGCGTGTGTCTGCTGGAGCAAGCAGGTGTAAGTCTGTTTGGCCACCGGTATGCGATTACCACACTGGTGAAGCTATGTAGAGCCTAACTCAGTGCAAGATATCGCAACCAGAAGTCAGCAATGCTGTGCTTCATGCAAACTAGAGCATACCCGCTTACAAATGTTCTACAGTGCCTTACTCACAATATCCGACACAGTCATCCATTAGTATAGGTAAAGTATATAAGTGTGTAGATTAATACCAGCACACGTGTCCATTGCTCAACCACAGTATTATGAGCAGTCTATGTGCATCACAGAACAGTGTCTGTCCACTCATACTGTGAGAACAGTAGTCCTGCATAATACCGAAGGGAATAATGATATACAGTGCACACCGTGTGGGCATGCGAGCGTACTTCATGCACAGTATCTCCCACCTCGGGAGTTGGTTCCGTGGAACCGAGAGATGAGACTGGCCAGGTGTGTGAGCAACCCATTGCTACACATAACCCTGGCAGGATGCTAGAAGTGGGAGACACACTGTAGACCAGCTAGGACTACTCTTGACATAACAACAGGTCCATCCCTGGCAGGATGAACCAACAGTTGTGGGTCACATCAATGTCTCCACCAGTATCAGAGGAGGATCAAGGGAAGGCTGGTATGTACATGGACTAAATGGACTAAGAGCCTGCAGATGCTTGGGTTGGGACAGTATACTGGAGGAGTACCAAGATGTGTAGAGAGGGAAATGTGTGGAGGTCTGGTATGGCAGGGCTAGCAACTGGGAAATGGATGGATGCTGTGAACGCAGAGCTTGGGAGCTGGGGAAGGGAACATGGGTATGTCATTATGGTCGACATATGCAAATGAATCAGAACAGCAATAGTGTAGTGGCCAGAGCATCCGCCTAATGTACACGCATTCCCGGGTCGAGTCCCACTGCAGCACACAATATTTACCATGTGAAATCCATATGTTAACATCATTGTGCTGTACACCCTAGTTAATAACATTTATATTTGCACAGGAATACTGCCTTAAATGCACATGCATTTAACCGAGTACATTTCTGCAGACCACAGTCATCCTGCACTGACTGCTGCCTCCTTCCTGGATCGTAATTTACCCTCATTTGCATGTTTTTCACCTGCAAATGAGGGTAATTTGCATATAGGAGCTCGGTCTGTGCAGGATTAGGCTAAGAGCTCACGTGCACGTCCCGGGAGCTCATTCCTGGATCGCACGTTGGCCATATTGCCAAAAATAGCTCTTAAACTATTCCTGTATGCTATAACGGGCTTCGTAAATCTGGGGGATAGTCTGCCAACTATAACAGACAAGAAAACACACATTAGAAGAGTGTCAAAAATGTGATCAAAAATGAACGTAGAATACACGAATAAATCCCTTCCATTGAAGTTCACCTGTATTATGTGACCATTTTATCCTTGTATATATCAATAACGGACGTTCTTATGTAAAAATAAATACATCTCTTCTAGATTTGTTACTTTATGAAATAAAATAGAGGATTATAAGTGGATCTCTGATCTGCACCAACTTATTATGTGTTTGAGACATGCTTGAGACCTGGATTCCAAGAAATACACCTTGAGATTGAAGCGTGAGAGCTTAATCTTGGAAGCCATTTCAAGAGCACATAATAAATTGTTTTGTTTGGTGACCTAATCATACTTTTTGTAGTGCATGGAACTTTATATGCTCCATGTACCACCAGTTACAAGAAAAAATATCAGAGCACAAAATGGTTTACTAGCTTTCAAAGCATTTAAAAGCTGATAAAGCTGATAAAACACTTAAGAGTTATCAAACAAAATGCAGGCAGAAACAAAGTGCTCCTCTGTAGAGATGATTGCTTTAAAAACTATTAAACACATTGTTCTTCCATATCCTTGTGTCAGAGTGAAGCTTTAGTAGCTTTTAAAAACAGTTTTGCCTTCTGTTGTTATTCTTTGCACTGTCTCTTCACAGACTTGCAGCACGAGACCCAATATTAAAACCACTGAGGTGTTTTTATTTTTTTTATTTATTTAACCTTTCTTGACTAAGTTAGTCCCACTTGTCTAGTGGCCTATTTTTCAGGGGAGCCCAAAGATGGTATTTACACTACTAGGGGAAATTTGGCCAATATGCTAGGGAACTTCCCCTGTCTTTTCAAAAGGTTTCATGGGCTCTTTTATATCCACCCAAGCTACCACCAATTCAGGAAGATGGCACATCAGTTTAATGTCTTACATGTTCTTAGCAAACTTTATCTACTCTTAAGCACTGTTATGATCAGGTTTCTTTCTAGTGACATGTTTCACCACTTTAGCTTTTTACTGTTCAAGTGTAACTGCATTACATACATATTTTGCATGGATAATGTTTTTAAGCAACACGTTTCCTTTGCCAGCAGCTAAATGGATTTCTTGTAATAATGTAATACTTATTTTCATATAATGTAATGGCCTTCAGTAGGATAGTTTACTCCATTAATTTTATGATGCTAACTTAATTGTTAAACAAAATAATAAATCTGTAAGAACTCTTCTTTTTGGTTTCATCTGCACTCCCCCCCACCACACACAAGAAACCCCAATCACCCAAAAGAAGATAAAAATGCAAACAAAAAAACAGTATTTGATTGCAGAGAATTTACATTTTAGAGAACTACCTCAAGCTTTTGTCTCCAGCAGAAGCAACTATTAAAACAGACCTGGGTTTTTAAACTTTGCTTCTCATTAGAGGACTGAAATAAGAAATCTGCATCTCCTAGATTGCAAGTGTAGCTGACAATACACCTCTTGACTTAATTCTGCAAGAGAACCAAAACTTCCTGACCCCAGCAAATGATCACCTTTATTCAACCTGAAATACTGAAATAACTGTTTGGCTGACATTTGTATTCTAAACTTTGATGGCTTCCTGTAGAGCTGCATAATTTTGTGTCAGGAATAAACATTTGCAATCACCATCCTGTTGGACCCAGCCTTTGGAGATCCCACTTGATAATGCAACTTCAGCAAAATTTTGTTACAGGGTAGTTGCAACCACTAAATGCATAAATTTCAGAAATGATTGTTGAGTGTACAAGTGTTTTGGTATACCTATTCTGGTGTACCTATTACCTTTAAATGACAAAATATCACTCTTATTAATAAGTCTTAGGTCTTTTATCAAAGCCACTGTCTGCCCCCCCTAGAAAACTGTGTATTTATAGTTTGTAATGATTTCATATAGTTTGTTGCAGTGAATTTAGTTTTTCATATTACTGTCTATAGTAAGGCTTAGGGAATGCAATGTTTTCTGTTTTACATTCCCCTTTTTGTAAATTGTGATTATTGGCAACTGTCAAACTTTTTGTATATTGTTTGTAAATCTTTTAAAAATGTTTGTAATCTTTTTGTACTATTGTTTTGGAGCTTATCTCCCTGGGTCTCCACTGAAAACGGGCTACTTGCCCAGCCAGACTCTACTCGGTTAGCAAATGTAAAATAAATAAATTTAAGCTCCGAGATATCAACAACATCATTCTGAAGCACAAGAACTGCTTAATTTAAATTAGGTTGTTAAATATGTGTGGAATGGCTACAAAACTCTGAGATAAAGATGATAATACAGAGATGCTGTGATTTAGAAGCAATAAAAGTTTCAAAAGTTTCACGTGCAGAATAGGTCAAATTCTGTGACAAAGACAGTATAGGTATAAGCAAACTATCTGGCTTGTCCAAACCATAGACCAAGGAAAAAATGTACTCTGTAACAGAACCCAAAAGCTTTTCAGCAAAATCCTAATTGCGCCCAGAATGCTTCTCTATGAAGGAAATATCCTTAGTGTCTAATGGGAGCTTTCCCTTAGTTCTCCATTTATTTCTGTTTTTTCATTTAGTATTTCTTAATTGCTAGGAGTGTATCGGATCTAGTTGCTAATGGCTGGAACAGCTTAAAGAGAGAGTGGAACCAGATTTCTTTTTCAAACAGACAAGTTCTTAAGATTTAGCTATAGTCGAATATGTCACTGTCATCTCCTTTGAAAGCCTCCTGGCGTTTTTAGACAAATCTAAAACTGAACACACAGCCACACTTCTTTTTCACATGGACATTCCTAATCATTTGACTTTCTTCACTGTAGTGATAGTGCCTGACATTAGTTAGTGCCAAGTAAGAGAACAACTTATAACCATGTCTGATGTGCTGAACAGCTGAAGAACTCTGTAAAGGTGTCTTTAGTACTGAATTAATTCAATGGTATTCTACTATACTTTAGCAACATTTAATCTTGTGGACTGCAAGAACCTTTTTTAAATTAATACCAACTATGTTTTATGCTTTTGTCATTCCCTCATGGGTAAATCCTTCTCTTATCTGATGTAATCTCAAATCAAATTGCCTTTCTGTGTGGTTGAGTTGCTGTTACATTACCTTGTAATAAGAAACAAGCTTAACATTTGGGTTGCACTGTCTTCTTAAATTTTGGAAAAGGATACTTTCTTTCCCTATTTTTTTATTCAGGTTCATAGGTGTGTATTAGACTTTCTGCCTTGGAGACTATGTAAGCCTAACCCAAAAAGATTCCCTGGCATCTTGCTGCCCGACGTTAGTTCCCAGTGCCCCTATCAAGCAAGGCCACTGAAGTGATCCCTGAAGTGAATTTTCTATTGCCCATCCACTTGTCAAGATTTCTCTTGAAGAGGGCTAGTGAGGTGCTCTGCTTGACGTGAATGGGAAGTCTGTTCCAGAGCATGGGTAGTCTCTGGGTTAGGAACCTGTCCCACCAGCATGTTCTGTTTATTGTGGTAATGAGGATGAGGTCTCTGGAGCGTGTGGCACAGAGGGATTGGGATTTCTTTAGATGTAGCATTTCTAACAGCTCTGGGTCAGACATGGCTTTGTATGTCAAGCAGAGATTGCCTCTAAGTAGGCGATATGAGACAGAGTATAGCTAGAGCTTTTTGAGTCTGTCCGTATAGGACATGTGTTTAAGGTCCAGGATCCTTTTAGTGAGGTATTTTTGTGGCCTTTCCAGTTTTTGTAGGTGTCTAGTGAGGTACATGCCAAATGGGGCATTATATTCTATAATAAGTCTGATGAGGGACGAGTAGAGAGGGACTATGACCTCTTTCTTCCTGGATGAAAAACCCTTTGTAATGAGATGTGCCACATAGAATGACTTTCTGACCACAGTGGCGATGTGGTTGTCAAAGGAGAGGTTGCTGTCAACCTGTGTCCCCAGATCTCTTATCACACCTTTGGTATTTAGTGGACTACCGTCAATGTGGTAGTTCATGGGCACTGAGTTTTTCCCAAAGGGAATGACCATGCATTTTTTGGCATTGAGGTTAAAGCCATGGTTCTGGCACCAGTCATTGGTTACAGTGAGGCCTTTTTGAAGAATGTCTACATCAGTTGGAGAGTCAATAACAGCTCCCAGTTTGCAATCATCTGCAAACTTGGTCAGCCAAAGTCCCTTTATATTGGCTTGAACTTCAGAGAAGTAGATGCCAAACAGGAGAGGACCCAGGACTGATCCTTGTGGGACTTCACTTGTAACTGGTTGGTAATCAGATTTGGAATCTGCTGCTTTCACAGTGTGGGTTCTATCAGTGAGCCAATTTGCAACCCACCTTGTGACATAGGCATTTAGGCCTAGTTTAGTGAGTCTATTTATGATTCCTGAGTGAGGGATGGTGTCAAAGGCCTTGGCAAGATCAAGGTAGGCTGTGTGAACTACCTTGCCTTCATCCACAGCTCTGGTGACAGATTTGAAGAAGTCTATCAGGTTGAGCAGGCATGATCTAACTTTCACAAATACAAAGTGTGTGGGGTCCAGAGTTTGGAGATTCCCTATGTCCCTATTTATAAGGTCCATGATGATGCACTCCCTAGCTTTACAGATCAGACTAGTCAGGCTAATGGGGCGGTAGTTCCCAGGGTCTGTAGTCACTCCCCTTTTGTGGAGTGGGATGACCGTAGCAGTGCGCCATTCAGTAGGAACAAAGCTTAAGGTGAGGCTGTGATTCAACAGGGAAGTCAGGTGTGGTGCCAGTTCCCTTTGTAATTTATGTAGAACACAGCTGGGGATATTGTCAGGTCCCATGGAAGCTGCATTCTTGAATTTGGACAGTGCGGTTTTAACCTGTGCAGCAGTGATATTAGGAACTTGGCATTCCTCTGGTATTGTGATAGGCCCTTTAGTGGGTGAAAGGGGGGTAAAGTTTGCACTGAACCTATTGGCCAGTATATTGGCAATATCATTGGCTCAGTATATGTGTTGCCATTGTGCTGTAGCTCAGAGCAGATCTGAGTATTGCCATGTAGGTTCTTGACATAACTATAAAATGCCTTGTGGTTGTGTTTAGTATCAGCTGCAATTTTATTTTCATAGTTAGCTTTAGAGGATTTGATGAAGGATCTCAGTTTTTTGCTGAGGCTAACAAGGGAGTTTTTCCAGTCTTGGGACTTCACCTTTCTCTGCATCAGTTTCTTCCTTCTGTTGTAGAGTTTGTTTATGGTAGAGGACAACCAGATTGGCTTCCTTTTTTGGAGGAGAGCGTCTTGGTTCTCTTTGGTATGGCCCGTTCCATGAACTTGTGTATGTGTTCATACAGTGCATTGGTGTATGATTCCACAGTCATGCACCTATTTTCCATTTGCATGGGCATCGTGAAGTTGGCGACCTCTGTTTTTAGAAGCCCAAAGTTAGCTTTGGAGAAGTTTTTCATGTTGGTTTCCTTTATGGGGTGGGGTGTGGATATCCATGGTGATTAGCTTGTGGTCAGATCGGACCGGTGAGGAGTTGATTACTGGTGTAGAGCAACGGTCGCCTATGTTAGTAATAACCTGGTCGAGGGCAGAGTGGAACCAGATATTTAATAAAAAAGTGTAAGGGGTATGTCAATCATGTATTCAGTCTTTCAGTCAGTTTTTAGTTATGCACTTTTATAACTGAAAGTCAGACTTCAAATAATTTTTTAAAACTTAGAACTGATGATGATGTTGGGAAGAGGGTTATCATTTTTGATGGCTTTGTCGCCATCATATTTAGATAAAAAAGAATCCTTATTCTTGCTCATTATATAAACTTTTATCATATACACTCTCCATGTCCAGATGTTGAATAATTAGGAAGTATAAAGCAGTCAGGTGTACATCATTATTACCATTTACAGTGGTAGATGGAAGAGTTATGTCTCAAGTGGCAAAGATATTGTGTATGTACAGAATAGCTAGACTTTCTATTGAAAATGAGTCTGTTTCAAGAAGTATTTGCCAACACCAGAAGATCTCTAATTCTTTAAGATAGCTTTAAGCATAGAAACATTAATAATGAACATACTGTAGTTACTCATACAACATCAGTGTAAGAAGAAAAAATATCAAAGTATTGTTTCAACAAGGATTTATAAATGTATTCAAAGTCTACTTTTAATTTCTTTTAATTCACCAAAGGGAACAATGATAATGTAACCATCCAGTCTATGAGAAAGAAATGTTATCCAGTATTTTCTTTAAAAATCTTCTTTGTATCCGTTCTATATTCTGAAAAGTACTTCTTCAGAGGAAAGAAGACAGTTTAAAGCACTGTAGCAATGTCTGAGTGATTCATAAAATGGAAATATCAATTAGATTGTCAAAAGTTAGTAACCCTAATAATGACAGACTCTTCTGAAGAAATCTTAGTTGCCTTATTTATGGCTTTAGTGCCTCCTTGCTTTAACGTTGTGAGCATATGGACACTGATTGTTTTGGCCCACATAAATGGGGCATGATTTATTTTTCACAATAATGTTACTGAGATGAGGAGATAGGAGTTACAGATGCTGTAATAATGTAAATGAGTTTTCATAACCATGGCATTGAGGAAAAGTATGCACATAGTGAAAACAGCTGGACTCAGAGTAGAATCCTGTGGGACTCTGCACATAAGACAGCTAGCAAAGGAAATTTTAACCACAGACACTGTTCCCAAATATGCAGGCAAGTGATAGATTTCCCTTAACAGCTTAAGATAGGTTTTACCTCATATCATGCGTTCCGGCCCCAAAACCCGGACCACACCACAAAAGGAGGGGGTGTATCCATATTCATAAAGGATACCCACACCTCCAGGTTGGTGGTAACGCACGAAGCTTCGGAAACCATCCAGGTGCAACTAACCATAGGCAAAACCGCTCTACAAATTGTAGATTGCTTCAGGCCACCCTCTCAAACTCAGGAACCCCACACAGCCTTCCTGAAGACACTGGAGGGTATAAATGTATCTCCAAACACCATCATATTGGGTGACTTCAACTACCTGAATATAGACTGGGAACATTACTCAAGCCCTAACTTTCTAGCCCAATGGTTCCTGGAGTTCATAAATTCAAATGCCATGGAACAGCTAGTCACTGTTCCCATGAGAGGAGAAAATATACTAGATCTCATTATCACAAACATGGGGACAAAATGCTCCACACTGGAAGTATATCCCTCATTGGTGAGATCTGATCATAAACTAATCTCACTGGAAATCCACATCCCGCCCCACCCCAAACAAAAAGACCACAGTGAAGAACTTCTCTAAAGCAAACTTCACACTACTCAAGACTGGTGTGGTATCCTTCAAGGCCCCTGAGCCAGTGGAAACCACAACCCAAGCTGCGAAGCCCTTACAAATGCCTTCTATGAACACCTCCAGGACTGCATGGATCAGGCAATCCCAAATAAAACCAAGACTCTTTCCACAAAGGGCAAACGTCCAGTCTGGTGGACCCCAGCCATTAACAAACTTTACAATAAGAGGAGAAAGCTATTACATGATAGAACAAAATCCATAAAAGGGAAGTCACCCCTGATCATTATTAGTAAAAAAATACGAGCACTCATAAAATCAACTAAGGCCAATTTTGAGAGAAAAATTGCCATGGATTCAAAGGACAACCATAAGGCCTTTTTCAGCTATGTTAGGAACCTTGGTGGAAACTCCCAGATATGCTCAGAATTAGTCCAAAATGATACAAAAATCACTGAACCCACAGACATTGCCAACATACTGGCAGACAGGTTCAGTGCAAACTTCACCCCCCCCCCCAAAGGAGAGATAACTATCCCAGAGGAGTGTAGCCTCCCAGACATCTCAAATGCGCAGGTGAAAGCTGCTCTCTCTAAAGCTAAAGACACAGCATCAATGGGACCAGATGGTGTCCCCGGCTGTGTGCTACACGAGCTAAATGAGGAATTAAACCCGCACATAAGGCAGCTGTTTAATCTCAGCCTTACCACAGGATACGTGCCCAAGGAGTGGCATACGGCAACTGTGGTCCCACTCCACAAAGGCGGTGCCTCTACGGACCCTGGTAATTACCGCCCCATAAGCTTAACAAGTCTAGTCTGCAAAGCTATGGAGAGGATCATAATGGAGCTCATAAACAAAGATATAGGGGACTTGCAGACATTGGACCCAACCCAGTTTGGCTTTGTCAAGGGCAGATCATGCCTTTTGAACTTGATCGACTTCTTCAAAACAGTCACCAAGGCCATTGATGAGGGAAAGGCAGTCCATCAGCCTACCTTGACCTTGCAAAGGCTTTTGACACAATACCCCACTCGGGTATTGTAGAAAAACTTACCAGCTTAAATGTAAACCCATATGTCACAAGATGGGTTGCAAACTGGCTTAAGGACAGAACCCACAGGGTTAGAGTTGCTGGCGCTATGTCAGACTCCAAGCCGGTCACAAGTGGTGTCCCACAGGGCTCGGTCCTTGGCCCCCTATTGTTCGGCATCTACTTCTCAGAAGTACAGGCCAACATGGGAGGACTTTGGCTGACAAAGTTTGCAGATGACTGCAAACTGGGCACCATAGTGGAAAGTGCATCGGACATGGATATCCTTCAGAAGGGACTCACGGAAACAGATAGCTGGTGCCAGAGCCATGGCCTGAAGTTAAACGCCAAAAATGTATAGTCATACCCTTCGGGAAAAACAAGGTAACCCCAAGCTACCATATAGGTGGCAATCCACTAAGCACAGAAGAGGTTATCAGGGACCTGGGGACCCAGGTTGACAGTGGCCTTTCTTTGACACTCACATTGCTAAAGTGGTTAGAAAGACCTTCTACATTGCCCACCTGATCATGAAGGGATTCACATCCAGATCTAGTGAGGTCATTGTTCCCCTGTACTCTTCACTTATCAGACCAATGATCGAGTACAATGCCCCATTCAGGATGTATCTCACCCGACATCTGCAGCAATTGGAGAGACCCCAAAAGTTCCTCACCAAAAGGATAAAGGGACTCCAAAATCTGTCATATGCTGCCAGATTGAAGAAACTCCAGCTCTATTCAGTCGCATACCGTCTGCTCAGAGGTGACATGTGCCTGACATACAAGGCCATGTCCAACCCGGAATTAATGGACATGCTCCACCTCAAAAATCCAAATCCACCAAAACCACTAGAGCAAGTGACTTAAACCTTAGCACGGATATAAATAAGACGTGCTGGAGGGATAGATTTATCACTCAGAGACTCCCTATGCTGTGGAATAAAATCCCGGTCCATGTGAGGCAGAGCACCTCGCTGGCTCTGTTCAAGAGAAATCTTGACCTGTGGATGGGAGATCGTAGGTTTACCCCGGGAATCATCTCTGTGTCACTGCTGGACAGAGGCACAACAAACTAATGGGCACAGTATTTTTTCATATAAGGGGTGGCGTAAGCCACAAAACTTTGGGCTAAGCTTATAAATGCCTTAGGGCAGATAGCCTAGTATAAACCTATGAACCTATGAACCTATAGTACTGTCTTGGGTTTTTACTAGCATCTGTCACACTTAAATAAGCTGCACCAGAACAGGGTTACGATCACTGATTCCCTGGATTGCACCCACCTCAGTTTGAACACAGTGACTTCAAATGCCAACTTACCAGTGATAATTAAAATTTAACCAAACTGTTTTTCATACCTATACACTCATATAAGATTTCCCAAAAGGTGCTACCGATACCTTTTGAATGGCTATGCCTCTTATCTGTATTCATGGCACCAGGTCCTCAGATACTGATCACTCTTCCAATGAGTCAAACAGCATTAAATTAGTAATATGACTGGTGGCAGTGTAGAGGACAACAGTCACCAAAATTATGTGAAGATGCACTTCATCAATAAAAATATCAGTCACACAGTTTTACAGATGAACAAATGAAAACTCTTTACATTTAAAAATGGTCTAATTATACACATAGAACAGTGTTTCCAGTGCACAGATAAAGGAAAATAAAATTATTTCATAATGATACTCAGATTATATAAAAACAAACACTTGTGGAAGATGACCAAATCCTTAAGTAGCAAGAAAATCCATCAAATATATAACCCAAGAACCTTCATATTACTTCATCTGCCATTTAAAAAAGTTCCATTATCCAAATAACAGTTCCAGAAAAAAATAGACAGCAGCAGCTTTGAAACAGTACCTTCCTCACTGGTTAGAAATATTTCAAAGTTAAAATGTCAGTCTCAGGCAAAAAGAAAGAAAAGTACAGCAACAACACAAATGAAGTACAATCCTCAGAGGTTAGTTAGATTTTCCACCACCAGTTAAGGGCCCCAGACAAAAAGAAGGAAAAATCAGCAATGGCTTTGATGCAGTGCACTCAACATAGGTTACATATATTTCCCAGTCAAAGTAACAGTCTCTGGCGAACCAAATGAAAATGACAGCAGTATTTCTGGTTTAGTATTCCATGGAGGTCGGACACATTTTAAAACAACAGAATCTGACTTTTCTTTTGAAATAAGCGACAAAAAGTTCAGAGAGTACTGCTTCATGATGGCATAATTCATCTAATGCAGATAACAATGAGCATAATAACAATATCTAACGGCATTCACAACTGTTTACATTTTGCTAAATTTAAGAGAAAATCCATAATCTTACTGTTACTATGAGGAAATACTCGAAGTTATCTACATTTAATAGAACATTTTTTCAGCTGTGCTATCTCTTCCATTGTCATACCAGTCTTGAACTCAAAATTGCTAAGAACTGTGTTTCAGGCAGTTATCTGTGCATCAGCAAATGTCCCTGACATATATTATTTAAGGGTTTACTATACAATTTTAGACTGGCACTTACATGAAGGTGGGAAGGTCGACATGCTGTTTCCAAGTTTTGGTAATGTGGAATGAAAAGTTGTTTAAATCCACATTAGCAAATGGTAGTGTGCATTCGCTAATGTGGAATTGATGTTGTGATAACAGATCGCTCTACAGTGGGGACTGGGAAATGTACCATTTTCTCACTGTAGTACAATCTCTGAGTTGGAATATATAATATGCAGGGGGTGCAAGGGGGATTTCCCCCTGCAAAGACGTTACATGTAACACGGAGTTTTGACATTGGAACTTCTGGTGTTTAAATGTTGATTCCATGTTACCATTTTCGAAATTTTGGTAATTCATTATTACCAATTTTGGCAAACTGGTTTGATCAAAAGGTGAAAAATTATTTTGGTTTTTCACATTTTAACAGTAAACCTTATTTAAGGCAAGGATAGGACATGGTAGGGGTAGAAAGGTACCTTCATGATGCTATTATATAAGACAGCACCACTGAAGATTTGAAGAGCTGGAGGCCTATATGCATGTTAAAGCCAGTAGCAAAGAGCATGGATTACTTGACTTGCTTTCAGTTAAGAATTGCACTAAGTCCTGTGGTTTCACCTCAGAGACACAGCATGATTTAAACTGGGTATGGAACTGACCATTCTTCTCCGCAGATTTAATAACACTTCTAGAGACAAGAGCTATGGCAGTTTTTGGTGATCTAAAGTTAAGGAGTGCATTATTTTATCATCAGAATTATAATCATATTTCTGTTTTCACAGTCACAAGTGTCTACAATTTCAGAATGACTAGTTGGGGTACTCAGGGAGGGAGGTACATATGACTGCCGACATGCAGTCCAGCTTAAGAATGACACAGCATAGTGAAAATAATAGAGTGAACTAACAGAGCGGATTTTTGCTGTTTAAAGTTCATCTGTGTTTTTATGAATGGCAAAAGACCAAAACACTCCACAAAATGTAGAAACAAACTAATAACAAAAAAAAAAAAAAAAAAAAAACATTCACTGGAAGGCAGGAGAAACTCCATGAGTAAAATAATTCATATTTATTCACAGAGATTTAATGTTTTCATCCAAAGACTTCACCAGAATAAAAAGTGCCATAAAAACCATATTTAAATACACTGGTAAAAAATTAACAAATACTTGACCAATCAACTAACAGTTCCAATTCATTCTTTAGAACAGTTTTGTATGTAAACCAGCCAGTATTAATAAAAGTACTATTCTAAAAAGCAGTTTATACAGATGCTTTCTTTAATACCAGGATATTTGTCTGCTTGCATCTTAACTATCCAAAAAGTTTATCTTTTAAGAATTTTGTTCTTGTAGTTACCTCCCCTCATATCTTTTGGAACTAACTCTAGGACAGAAAAATAAAACTTTTAAAAGACTTACATACAGTGGAATGCTTAAATAGTGTATTATTTGTGTCTCTTTTCTTTATAGCATGCATGCCCCTTTATTCTAGCACTTAGCTTCCTTGTTGTCATTCCTATATAAAAGAAGTAACAACAGGAACACAATATACACTATGCCTGTGCTGTTACAAAGTGTACTTCTATTTTAATACTTCTATCCATATGGTGCAACATAATGGAAGGACCTTCCCAAATGGAAATGCAGCTAGTGCAGAACCCACATTTAAACATTCCTAGATTTTTATCAGTATGAATAAAACTAATACATGTATAATCTTTCTCTAGAAACTGCTTAATGGGCCTAGCTTTTTAACATAAAAGCTTGGTTGTTCACCTATTTTCTGACTTAGTTCAAAATTCCCTTTAAAAATATTCTGGTTATTCTGTCATTTTTCCTGATGTTATTGTCATCAACTGTTATATGTAAACAGAAACTCTTTATGTAATTTATACTGTCATTGTTATCTGAAACATTCCTGCTAGTCAGCCCTGCATGTAATATAGGAGAAAAGACAATTTCTCTTTTAGATGTAATCTCATCTGCTGTTCTTTGCAGCTCACTCCTGTCATAGCATCTGTCTGCAAACAGCCTAACAATGTCTTCAAGACCTTCCAAAAAATCTACCTGACTAGTTGTAAACTGAGATATTCTGATCATTTGTTGTCTTGGTATGTTCTTTAAAGGGCGGGTGTGTTTTTATGAATGGACTATGCATCATTGCAAAACAATAGAATACAGCCAAAATGTACAGTATGGCACTGATTCATAGTCTTACATGTAAAATCAGAATTGAACCTGCTTCACACTACTTCCCTCAGGCATTTGTTTATGTTCGAGAAATGGCTTGTTTCTAACAATTTCCTCACGTGTAACTTATTCCTTAAGTTTTATTATTTATTTTTCATATGTTAGGCACATAAGTGGGCTGAGTTATAGGAAGTCCATGTAGACATGGAAAGAACATGAAAAATTCGACACAGACTGGAAGTCAATATTGAGCACCAGGGTCTGGAGCTGTGAGGCAGAACTCCTACCACTAAACTAGCTTTCAAAGTACAATGTTGTTTTCTACAGAGTACTTGGCCTTGATAATAGGTGCTGCTTCCATCCCAGGCCAATGACACCATTGCATCTGGGATAGCGGTCACCTTTCTGTGTCAGGAACTGAACGTTATTAAATATGTTAAGATTATTGTAAGCACATATATCAGATCTACAATATCGATCTCTGGCTGCTTCAAAGCTCCGAGCTTATTATTGTTAGATACTCTGCTTCATATCCTTACAATGTTTGCCAACAATGAAACCTAGCTACCTAAGAATTCAGCTACACAAAACATATTCCCACTGAGTCAGTAAAGTGCATAAATGATTGAACTGCCATTAGTATCCTATGTTAAACTTCTACACGCCAGTCTTGGTGTTACATTCCCTGAAGACAAAAACTTATTTGTTATGAATTGGAGCCTAATTATCCTGATCATTCTTAAGACTCTTCCTCGCCTTTATATTGGAATCTGTTGTATCTCAGATGTTTAAAATGGAATTTATGTTGTTTCAGCTCAGGTGCAGTGGTTGTTAATGCACAGATGCCAGCATGGATTAATGATGCAATGTATCTCTGAGCACCAGCCAAGCATTAACATATTGGTAATTATGCAAACTTTTCCCCCTTGAATTGCTGTTTATCATATATGTTTGACATATTGCTGATTTTACCTGCTTACTGCTACTTACAGGTTCTTCTTACTATATATCTATGTATCTATTCGGTACTTAATTACTACTTGCACTTATGCTGAATATCTTAGTAAAACAATGTGTTAACAGTTCCTCAAGCCCTTGCTGTTTATCTGTGCACTTCCTGTTCTACAAAAAACTTCCTAATAACTGTTCCATTGTGCTGATCTGCAATACAAATTTAGTAATGAAAACTATCTTGCATATTTTATTCCTTTCTCTTTATCTCTCAGTTTATTCCTTGTTACTCCAGAAAAATGGGCATCTTGCTAAATTCGGTGGATGGTATTAATAAATAAATACTACGCTAATGTTGCAGCTCAACATGAAAGATACAAAAGTAAATATAGCAAACAGCAATACTACATAACTGAATCCTCTATTTGGAAACTCCAGACTAGTATGGTTTTACCACATACTTAATGAACACTGCAGGATTTTGCCTCATCTATTCTCAGTGTTAGAAATGACTGCATTAAGGAAAGCACTTGGTAACATCATTTTAGTTAACTTTCATTTTTTTCTCTTTTTGGTAACTTGGCAATGTACAATGTACAATGCAGGACTCTGCCACTAAAAAACATTCTGATAATTTAAGGTTTGAACCTTGGTCTTGCTTAAACTTCTGCAGGCTGGTAACACGAGATTTTTAGTTTGCTCAGTAATGCATATCCTGTGAGGTATTTGGGTTAAGAATAGCAGAGTTCTGAAAATCAAGAGATGCAATGAATAATTTATAGGTCTCAGTAGATGGCAGAAAGTATCACAATTTTGCTGAAATCATTGATTGATTTTCTGACACAACAACTGGAGATGTGAAAGCAGTCACTCTGAGTGGAATGCAGGATATATGATCCTTTTTCAAATGGAACTGTTTTTCCCTTAGTATATATCATCCTAAAGGTTTTCAGTCAGCAGTGTCTATGTGCTGTATGCCTTAACTTTAATACTGCAGCAAAAAGGAGACTGAAAGTCATAGGCATTTTGTTCTAAATGACACACACACACACACACACACACACACACACACACACACACACACACACACACACACACACACACACATAATTTCTTTAGTAACTCTTTGCAGAAATTGCTCTGAGCATACAAAACATTTCACTGCATTTGCTGTTCATAAAGAATCTGTAATTATTATTTTTACACAATAACATATATAAAGTCTTAAATCTATACTGTTTTTACTAGTTTATGACAATCTAGGCTTTTCCTTTTTGTCAAATTAATCTATCATGTTTATCAATATTGTTATTTCAAATCATATTCTCAAGAGTTGGACAATATATGCATAATACTGTAATAAAAAACTGTATTACCTCAGCAACATGGTGTAAAAATCCACAACAGTACTATCATATATATATATATATATGTATAGCAATTAATGATTAAGGCGATTTCACTTGAGTCAATTATAGCAGTGCAGAGGAGATTCCCATATGGTCTGGACTGAGCAACCATGGAACTAGAATATGCATTTATCTATTTTTTTATTTGATTTTTATTTTTTTAATTTGTTTACTGGGGTAGTACACTGATCACAACAGACCATTTGTAGGCACAGATTGGGTGAAGAAATTCACAACAAAATAAAACAGAATAAATTCACAACAAAAGTAATCACAGAAGTTAGATAATCCCAAATACAATTTATACAATATATAAATATTATTAACAGAGTAGAAAAACAAGTGCGAATGAATTACAGTAGCAAATATGAGAGGAAACAGATGGTGAGAACAGAGGGTCAAAGTAGATGTGATACAAATGAGGATGGAGTTAGGTTATGTGTCCAATGCAAAAGCACTTACAGTCAGATATTTTTTATGGAGGTGTCTTTTCAGTTGTACTCTGAATGTGGGAAAGAGGAGACATCTTTAAGCTGAGGAGGGAGGGATTGCCTAGAGTTTGGGTGCAAAAATGGAGAAGGAATGATTGGAACAATATAGTTTGATTTGGGGAGTCTGGAGTGAGGGTGTTAATTAGAAGAAGTTGCAGAGGTTGTAGGGAGTGGTTATTATGGAGTTTGGCTGCAAGAGGTGGGAAGGCACCTGACTAAAGTAGTTTGAAATGAAGAGACCCTTGAAGTAGCTGAACTCTCTAGGAGATGATGATGCTGAACTATTGATACCCCCAGTATGTACTCATTTAATTTTGTAACCTTTGTCACTATTGTACCATGTAGCACTCTATTTGTAACATCCATTACTTGTATGTTACTTTACCAAAGGCCCAGATTGTGCCCCATCATTGGACCAATGATCTAACCTGGTAAATGAGGTTAAATCAATAATAAATAAAATGAATAATACCCGATAATCCAGTACTAGTTGTACTTTACTAAAACATTCTTCTAGTAGTGATTCTGTTATATGATACAGTAGCGATATGTGCAATGGTCAGCTGAACAATTCAGTATAAATTATTAATTAAATGATTAGAATTACTTCTGTACTGCTCTACATTATTTCGCATGATGGTTGCATGCTTAATCTTAATTTTAGGTGCATCCTGGTCTGGTTATCATTTATTTGGTTAGACTAACTGATTGTGTCTTGCTTTTCTTTTGTAACAGATAATTGCCTGCAATGCACTCACATTTGATAGCTTTTGTGTACTGAGTTAATTGTTTTACCGTTTATGCCTTCAATGTTTCCAAAACTATGTAATAGTATTCCTTACAGATGCAAAGGCCCTGTTGTGTTAATTCACTTAGCAAAGGAAGGCTTAAATAAATAAATACACATTTTAGTGACACTGTCCTTCTGAATATCAAGTTTCCTACAGACTTATGGTACATTTGAAAATCTTGTTAGATATTTGGCTGCCTAAACAGATTTGGACACCAGTGAGTTGTAATTAGCAATTAGCCACATGGGCACTGGATTTTTTCCTGCATACACAGGGAGTATGCTTTGCAATAGTGAAATAAGAGGCAAAACTCTTAATGTAGGGTTTAAACTAAGATGAAATGAAATTATCTGTGAATAAAAAGAATAAATAAGATGAGATGAATAACAAAGATATATCTTATCATAGTTACTCTCTTAATGTCTCAGGTAATAGATGTCATGGACCTGGATTTAATCAATACAAAAAGCAACCTTGAGTAAACTTTCAGTAACCAAAAATAAACAACAAAACCATAAATTTCATAAAGACTGAAAATGCTATCTTTGTATCAGTCTCATGATATATCATGCATTAGTCAGAGAGATACACCGAACAGCATGAATATAATATCAGAGATTTAGATTTTTCTCATCAACAGAAGAGTTCTCTGATTTATATAAACAGAATAAACAGCCATGGCTGCAAACATGAGCCAGTAATATTCAACAACTTGCCCCACCAACTAAATAACTAAACGCTAAATTATGATTAAATGTAGGAGTTCGTCAACAAAAGAAAAGTCAATGTCCTTTTTTGAGAGATTATACAGGGTGTATCCCCCCGCAGCTTACTGAAACTGTAAGCACATTAGTCTTACATGCCTTCTTCTTCTTCTTCTTTCGGCTGCTCCCGTCAGGGGTCGCCACAGCAGATCAACTGTTTCCATTTCTTCCTGTTTTCTGCATCTTGCTCTGTCACACCAACCACCTGCATGTCCTCTCTCACCACATCCATAAACCTTATCTTAGGCCTTCCTCTTTTCCTGTTACCTGGCAGCTTCATCCTTAGCATCTTTTTCCCAATATACTCTGCATCCCTCCTCAGCATATGTCCAAACCAGCACAATCTTGCCTCTCTGGCTTTGTCTCCAAACCTTCCAACCTGGGCTGACCCTCTAATGTACTTATTCCTAATACTGTCTATCCTCGTCACACCCAGTGCAAATCTTAACATCTTCAACTCTGCCACGTCAAGCTCTGACTCCTGCCTTTTTGTCAATGCCACTGTCTCCAACCCTTATAACATAGCTGGTCTCACTACCCTCTTGTAGACCTTCCCTTTCACTCTTACTGGTACTCATCTGTCACAAATCATTCCTGACACTCTTCTCCACCCACTCCATCCTGCATGTACTCTCTTCGTCACCTCTCTTCCACACTCACCATTACTCTGAACTGTTGATCCCAAGTATTTAAACTCATCCACCTTTGCCACCTCTACTCCCTGCATCCTCACCATTCCTCTATCCTCCCTCTCATTCACACACATATATTCTGTCTTAGTTCTGCTGACCTTCATTACTCTTCTCTCTAGAGCATATCTCCACCTCTCCAGGGTTTCCTCCACCTGTTCCCTACTCTCACTACAGATCACAATGTCATCTGCAAACATCATACATGCCTAGAGATAAACAAATATCTTGACTGCATCTGAAAGTTCCTTTCATTTACAAAATTTCAGTTAAAGTGAGCAGTGATACGTTCATGGTGTTTACGTTTTCAATGAAGTCCACATAAATCAAATCTTGGAATGAGAATGTTACTATGTGTTGAGTAACTGTCATATCCAAGCATTGTATCCTTATATGAGATGATCTTAAAGTTTGCTATAATTACTACAGGGGTATCCTTAAATATATGCAGTTTAGTCTTCCCCACTGCCAGACTAGATTATGACAGCAGATGAATCTCCATGCAATAACTGGTAGACGTCCATAGTGCATCTCCATCCAATAGCTGGTAGATGTCCATGGTGCATCTCTGTCTGATAACTGGTGGAGGTCCATGGTGAATCTGTTTCCAACAGCTGGTAGATGTCCATGGTGCATCTCTGTCTGATAACTGGTGGAGGTCCATGGTGCATCTCTGTCCAATAGCTGGTAGAGGTTCAGGGGAATGAAGAGGTATGGCGTGCTTGCCTGTGCTGGGGGTGCAAGCTTGTATGTACTCAAAAATTACACAAGAAAGTGAGATTTCTCTGGTGGGGACAAGAAAACCCACTTCCCATGCTTGAGGGAAGGGGAGCTTGCTGGTAATGTTCCTTGTGAAAGTGAGGGTAAACCAGTGGTGGTCAGCACATTACACAACCTCATTCTGCTGCTTAGCTGAGCATCCATGTGAATTATGGCTGCAGCAGAGAAAACCCTTGCACCACCCCTGATGGCTGTCTTAATGATGGTACTTCCAGTGGACCCTCACCTGTGTAATAGGGAATTGATGGACTGATTGACTGAGAGAGGGCTGATGACTGGCAGACAGTGGGGGCAACTAACACAGGCTGTGTTCTACATGGGTTAAAACAGGAATTAGCATCACATTTGGGCATGCTTTTCAATTATGGCCTAAGCACTAGCTTTGCCCCAGTGGAATGGAAAGCAGCTATAGTCATCCCTTTGCACAAATGGGGTGCATCCATGGACTCTGTGAACTATAGACCAATTAGTCTGACCAGCCTTATATCCAAGGCTATGAATGAATCTTCATAGACCTTATTAACAAAGATATAGGAAATCTCCAAATATTCAACCCCACCCAGTTTGGCTTTGTCAAGGGGAGATCATGCCTGTTAAACTTGGTGGACTTTTTCGAGACAGTCACCAAAGCCCTGGATGAGGGCAAATCTGTGTATACAGCCTACCTAGACTTAGTGAAGGCCTTAGACACAATCCCCTACTAAGGCATCTTTAATAAACTCACCCAGCTGGGTATCAATCCATATATGTCAGGGGGGTTGCAAACTGGCTCACTGATCGAACTCATATGGTAAAAATATGGGACTCCACCTCCTCCAGCAGACCCGTAACCAGTGGTGTTCCACGGGGATTGGTTCTGGGGCCCCCACTGATCAGAATCTACTTCTCCAAAGTACAGGCTAAAACTATAGGACTGTGGCTGACGATGTTTGCTGATGACTGCAAGCTGGGAGCAATCATTTAAACCCCTAGCAATGTCAACATCCTGCAAGAAGGTCTTACACACAGTAATGACTGGTGCCAAAGTCAAAGTCTTAAACTTAATGCAAAAAATGCATTATCATTCCCTTTGGCAAGGTGATGTTCCTGCAAAATACAACAACCAACAAACTACCTCATCAGTAGCAATACCCTAAGCACATAGTCAGTGGTGACTGATCTGGCCACACAGGTCGAGAGCAACCTTAACTTCGATCACCATGTCTCCACAGTGGTAAGATTGGCATTTTATATTGTTCATCTCATAAGTAAGTACAATGCCTCCAGAAAAAAAAATGGTTATAGCCCCCTTGTACTCTTCCCTCATCAGGCCAATAATAAAGTACAACGCTCCCTTTGGTATGTTCCTTTCCAAACACCTGCAGCAATTGGAGAGACCACAAAGGTTCCTTACAAAGAAAATTCAGGATCTTCAAGATCCATCTTATGCAGACAGACTGAAATCATTCTCACTTTATTCTGTGTTATACAGACTGAGCAGATATGACCCGTGACTTGCATATAGAGCAATCTCTGATCCAGTTTTAATGGTAATGCTGCACATCACAAGTCAAATGGCACACAGGTTACTCACTCAAAGGACCTTAACCTGGTATGTGACATCAACAAAACTTGCTGGAGAGACAGATTGTCTCACAGAGGTTGCTCCAACTTTGGAACAATCTTCCTATTCATGTTAAACAAAGCCTCTTGTTGGCCCTGTTTAAGCATAATTTGGATGATTGGGTGGGTAACCAGAAATTCACCCTGAGGGTTCCACCTGTGTCCATCTTGGACAGGGGCAATAGGTACTGATTTTAGTGTCTGTTTGAACCAGACACCCTTGGGAACACAGGTTGAAATTGGCTAGACTTGTAAGGGCCCTGGAGTCATTAGTCTAGTAACCTCCTATGATTCTATAACCTCCTAAATGCTAATGGTTAGAGGCCCCCACGTATTTGAAATGCATATGTACAAATCAAGTTTGAGAGTGGCATGTACCATCAGGTGCTTTACACATGCATTTCATGAAATGCCTGTTAGATATTGTGACTTGATGTGATGTTTGCAGATATTGAGACACTGTTACCAATTGTCCCTAACTAGATGTTTGGAAGGGCAAACCTGGATTGGCTTGACAGGTGGTAATCATTGGAGGGAAGGTCTCAGCCTGAAAGCAGTCTGTTGCGATCTTATATTCTGAAAATGAATTTCTCTCTCACCAGACAGATGAGGAAGAAGTAATTTTCGGCAATGCTAGGATAGATGCTTGCACTTAAGAAGAATCAGTCACAAGCAGAGCTTTGCTTTCAAAGTTTTTAATTATGTTTTGAAAAGTTTTTTTTAAATCATCAAATCCAGAGGCCATTTTTCCATCACAATACTGAAGCATGTCTCTGTTTATCTGTGCTTCTAACCAAATGAACCAGCCAACTAAGTGGCAGGGAAACAGTTCAATACCTTAAAATTTGACAGTTATAATGGCAACTCATTGTCTTTTCATTTGCTCTAAAATCAGCAATTTGTTTTTAATGTGTATGTTTTGTTAACTATGTTGAGGCTTAAACTGAGGGGAGGTCTAGGAGCATGTCTCATTAAGTGACTTGGTCAGACCATATATGATGCAACTGGAGACTGAGGGAATCAAACTCTGGACTCTAGAGAGCAGTTTAGTAACAGCTCATAGTCTTCACCTTCTGCACTAATTCCTAGAATAATTTGAGTGGAAAGTGCAAACACTTTTTATCCTTTTTTTCTTGTCAAAAATGGAACACCTTTGGGTTCCATGGACTGCAGATACATAAGATATTTCAGTTATAACATACTTCATTTGAAAATAGAATCTTTGGGTATTTTCTCATACATGATCCTAGCACAGTTACTGTTCAGAGATATCATAACTTTCACAAGCTAAATTGACTATTTGTTAAACAATTGTCTAACCGATTTCTACTACAGTGCTACACCTACCGTAACCCTTTGGATCCTTTTCAGATTACCCTCACGATTACTTTTTTTGCAGCACGACTTGAAGAATATGCTATAGCATTGTTTTGTCTTCATCTCTCCCTCTACTCCCTCCTGCTACACAGTTTCACTATATCACTAGTGCAAGTCAACATAAGGCACTGACATTTTTTTCTTTTTCTTTTGTTTCATGATTCATGATATATATGATTGAATGGAAAACGTAATTGAAAATGTACCTCACACAGTATTTCTCTTTGCTTTTTGCAGAATTGCAACAAAAAAGATGTCTCTGTCACAGTCACAGTGGTTATTGCACTGATACTTGTTTCCTTTACATCCTTTTCTGTCATCAGTACACTAGTTCCATTCTGGCTATTGGGTAATCTAGAAACAGTGACAGTAATATGTCAGGTGTCATGTTTATACAGGGAAATGATAATGCAGTGTACTTTTGTTGAAGGCCTTTTTTTACTCTTCACTAATACTTTTAGAAAGGGACCATTTGTGCCCTTTCATAAAGCTGCAATACTTTTTCATGACCTAGTTTTCTCTATAGGCAATGACTAGCACTGTCGGTTTTGCAATATGTGAACAAAAATAAGTTTTCTTTATTTTCCACTAAGTTTGTATTAGTCAAAGCATTTCCACAACAATACTGAAATCTACAACCTCAAATTTTGGGTCATATAAGTTTTTCTATTCAATGGTTAAAAAAAAATAATGGAAAAATAATATCAAGACAGCAATCAAAATACCATGTAGGACAGGGAAGGGATGTCATCTTATGCCAAGGAACTAAATATCGTTAAACAGAGGTTGCCATAAATAAGTTGAGATAAGTTAAGCTGGTAGATTTGTGGGCCTGTCCTGGCCTTGATAAATCTGACACTCATTACCTCTTCTACCTAAATGCGATTTCTAAATCTACACAATGTTTTGGCTTCTGGTACTGTTCTGTGCTCAGCTTCCCAGCAAAACTGAGCATCAGTGCAGTGAATGAGTGAGCATGTATTTACCTGAAACTGATGCATTCAGTACTCAGTACCATGTGCCATCCCAGGCAGCAGAGTGGAATATTGTGTTAACTTTTGTATTGTGTATGTCATATCAGCCTCAATATTGATGGAGGCCACAGGGCCAGCACAATCACAAGAAATAAATGCAGCTGAACTTTGAACTCCTGGAAGTCCAGGTACAACCCTGGTCTTATAATGTATGATCATTAAGAGGTGAATTCTTGTAAATTTCCACCTTGCCCAATAATCTTATATTACCACCGAGGAACATAGAGTTCATACATCGTAATCTGTTGCACCAGAAAACAAGATGGAAGCAATTATATTGCCTGAAAGATAATGAACAGACAGAGCTGGTTGTGACACAAAAAGCATCAAATGGTTTTGTTTCAAAACATTAACTGACTCTTAGATAAAATCATTGTCCTTGAATCATGGTAGATGGCTAATGCACTCAGAAAATGAAATGACCGCCACTGCTACTTTTTGTCTTACTATTTCATCCATAAATTAATTGACTCAAAATGAATGAATGAATGAATGAATGTATACAACAGCAGACAAGTGCCTATCCATATAATGAATGGTTTTGTACATTGGCCATGTGCTTATCCACGCAGTGGGAGAAGTGTACAACACTGGATGTGAGCTTTTCCATGCAATGTACGAGAGTGTACAACACTAGACATATACTGATCCATGCAATGAATTAATTTTGAACACATTGGATATGTTTTTATCTACACAATGAATTTATTTTGTAAAACGGTAGACATTTCCTTATTCATACAATGAATATATTTTCCACAGATTACTAAAAAGAAGACATTGGGTATAGTCACACAATATTGTGACTACACCATGATCTGAGACAGAACTGGGAGTGCCTCACATATTATGGTCATTATGCAGTGTCATTTTCTGTCCTGGACGATATACTCTGAAGCATTAACTGTGAAGGTTGTTGTAGACTATGACAGTGTCCCATAGACTGTAAAATGATTATGTTTAGAACTGACAAAGGATTATTGTTTTCTAGCTGGTATGTATGAGTCAGATGTACATCAGAAAGTTATTCAGCATGCCAAGCTTGTACACCTCATTTGTGTATTGGTTTTCCACTCATGGGATTTCTGGTTTTGTTGTAGTATCACATACTAACCTCAAACTAGTTACAGCTGCTGTCTATCACTTTGGTGATCGGCCTTCTATACTTGCGACTTGTAACAGCCACAAGGAATAATTTGCAACATTTCTGAAAAGGAATACCTCAGACAACAGGAAATACATTTGACAGTAGTTGCTCTTCAAATGAATAAAATTAATGTATATATAAAAGATGCATTCTTGTTTTCCATAGATATTTCATCTGAAATGCAGCAAAACAATGTTTATGGAAATATGCAGATGATATTTTTCTTTCAGACTCTGAAAAGGCGCATACAGGGAAAAATAAATACAATTCAGGTACGTTGAGGTAATTGCAAGAAAAATAATTGTATCCCCTCCTGCAAACAGCAAACATAGTGGGAGCAGATACTTATTTTCAGCAGTAAAATGTAATTTAAAATTGTATAATCAGTAGACAGGTATATTGTAGCAGAAAACAGATAAAGAGAAAGTTGTTACTGCCACGTTACTGATTCAGCCCTACATTATTAACTAGCACATACTTGTTTCTTTCTATCTGGAAAATATGTTAGATTCTATTTCCAGATTTGAAAAAATAGATGCAAGCATGCCATAGCTGAATTGTTGATACTTATAGGAATTAAATGTCAGTTAAGAAAGTTATTCAAAGATAACCATCGTATGAAAAAAATGCATAAGACATGTGCCTTAAGTCGCTTCAAGCATCTGCTCTCAGGCATCCCAGAAGCAAGCATCAGAAACAGGGGCAGCTATGCAACATCTCCTTTGGGAATCATCTCATGAGAAGACCAAAATATCAATAACATATTTTCTGGCCATTTTCCTCTAGAATGTTTCCAAAAGAAGCAGTAGAATCTTGATGACACAAGCATAACATGTCTGTAGGACTTAGCACACTGTATCAGTGGTACATGGAAAGCATAGAATTCCTACAGTAAATCCTCTACAGACAGTCTGTTTATTTTTATTTATTCTATTGTTGACTGGATTAGTCGCACTCTTTTCAAGGAAGACCTGAGGAGGTATTTCTACTACTAGGGGAAATCTGGCCAGGGAATCATGGGAACTTCGCTACTCTTTTTGATAGTTGTGGGATCTTTTACATCCACCTGAGCTACCACCAATTCAGGCGGATAGAGCCTCAATTTAACTTCTCGTATGAAGGATGAAACAATCAGGAATGCAACACCCCTCTTGTGTTACACTGTGCTGTCAAAAATCCATCGCACTGAGGTGGGAATAGAACCCATAGCCTTCTGCATCAAATGCTAGTGTGCTACCTGTTGCTCCACTGTTATTGCTATGATGTATATATATATATATATATATATATATATATAGATATATATTTTTTTTACACAATGAAATCTGATGAAAGATTACTTGAGAATCTCAGCATTAGAACAATTAATAGCTGCAGTGTGCTGGGTACAGGAAACAGTAGACATTTTGTGCCTGTAAACAATTTTCAAAGTGACCCTAAACTAATGTGAAGTGAATACGACTGTCGAGGACTGGGTATCAAAATGCCTTACTAATAGCAATTTACTGGGTACCAGGTATTCAGAAGTTAAGTTTGACTCCTAATCGTATTTTTTATGCCCTTAGTTATCCAAGAAAATTAAAAATGTGTTTGCTTTTATTTCTTCACATATAAACTCCTATATGAAGATTTTTGTTTTACCTTTGGCTATGAATGACACCTCAGAAATACTAATAATGTTATAAACACTTTTTCCAAAACTCTCACCTTATATTGTAGCAGAAAGAGATCTTCTTTGAAGAATTTGATTACCCAAAGGGTTTTCTACCTGTGGAATAAGCTACCCTTCCATTTTAAATGGTGTAATACCTTTGATGCCTTCAAGTTAAGTACTGATGATTGGATAGATTTGTCAAAATTTACCCCAGGGATTAGTGGAATATGCCCCTTATCAAGAAGGGAGGTAAGCTTACAAGTAATACTTCCTACACCACTTGGCTAGGCTATATAACGTTGTTTAAACCTCTCACTCAGTACTAACTTGTGAATCTGGAACATAAAAAGTGGAATAATTCATAGTAAACGCTGTCATAAGCTATGATAATCTAGAAAATAAGTAAGGACATGCATACATGCATGTATACATAATGAACAAAAATAAATTCCATTTTAGTGGAAAATATATACTGTAACTCCTAAGAAAAAATGGGCAGTGTTTTAGAGCTGTATTGTTCATTCATTTACTACTTTTCTATGCTGAAAATGAAATGCATGGGATATCTGGTGCATAGCAGCCTTAAAAATAAATTATTCTGCCATTGGGTGAAGGATTAGACATTCTACAAATTAATTAACCATCATATTATGAAACTAAATTTAATATTCAAAAATTCATAAAGTTGCATGATTGATAGGCTGAACCATATAATCAGCACTTTACAATCCAGTTATTAGAAACATTTTAATAAAATAGACCTGAACTGCTTTAAATGAGGTACGGAGTGAGTATTACAAAATCTGACTATCCTAGTGAGGATTTACATAGGTGTCTAAACCAGACACAGCCATCTATTTCTGAATTATTTGTAACTTTCCATGTATTATGTAAGTTTATTTTTAAAAGGGATAGAAAGAAAGCTGTTAAATATTCCAGCATAGTACACAGCAATAATAAAAGTTCAGTGACAGGCTCTTAGGTCACCCTGTTAACAGCACTTACAGTGTGTGTGTGTGTGTGTGTGTGTGTGTGTGTGTGTGTGTGTGTGTGTGTGTGCGTGTGTGTGTGTGTGTGCATATCTGTCCATGTGTATGTAGGCTATATATTTTTCATTGTGGAAAAAATATTTTGCCAAATTCTGCAAAAGTGACTTCTGGCAAGTGACTCTACATCCGAAGAGATGTTAAAAATCTTGAACGTTGCTTCTGGATATGGGACACGTAAGAGAAATATGAATTTTATTCTTCTAAGTAGTCTGTAAGCCAATGGCCTTGATAATTGGGAAAAACACATAGGCTCAAAAAATAAATCACTGATCATATCTCCCAGCTACACATCTCATGTGGTAGAAACAATATAACATTACATTAAAAAAACATATACTAGTACTACAGTACCATATGTGTATTACATAAGACTTCTAGTTTCTGAATAAACTTTACTGAATAAAATTACTTTTTGTAGTTCAGGAAACATCTTGCTTATACTGCATTTAAATTCAGAATAAAAATAGAGCATCTGCAAGCTTCATATTTCTTGCAGATACTGTTGAAACTATAACTATTATTTTTAATGGAAATAAAAATATACCTCTCCAATCCTTCAAAGCTATTTTTCTCACTGAAGGTTATTTATTATTTTCTACCTCTATTGGAACATCAGGTAAATTTTTTTGTATGATGGCTATTGGCTGATAACAAAAAATTTAGTTTGGGATCTACTCTCAATGCCCAAAGTGATGATGCTTGTCTACAACCTATTGCAAATAACTTTCATAAATTCTAGTCATGGTCTACTGCATATTCTTTGTGGACTTATGCAGGTATATCATTTGAGCAGGTAGAAGCAGAGTGCTATACTCCATCTGGTTAACACTGCAATCACACGAGTTTCAGTTGTTACCTCTAGCAGCAAAGAACCTTCTCATTACCTGTGAACCTATTGCCTTTTGTTTTAAACACCTTTATTGAATTATCACTTGTGACATAGGCACATTTACATTTATATAAAAGTTAGCAAACTGTATTAACAGGTTAAAATTAACAAACATTATGCTTCACATATATTGCTATATATCATATAACCCAAGCAACATTATTATTCAATTCCTGCCCACCTTTTTATTTAAACAAGAAGCATCTTCATTAAACCATCACGTATGACATAAGCAATCATACAATTATATAAATGAAAACAAACCACACCAACGGAATCCTAGTTGCAAGCATTTTACATTACAAACCATACTGACACACTCCTAGTTGCAAACAATATACATCATTTATAATATTCCCAATCATTTTCAGTCAGACATTTAAATAATTTTTCCTCATATAGATAGCAAATGTTGGAGGTGTGACAGAGAAGAAAGAGATAATTGAAAACATATTTTCTTGGAATGTGGTGAGTTGGTGGACTTTAAGGATTCCCTGCAGGATGCACTGTCGGAGATGCTGGGTGGCCAGATTGGTGTGACGAGGGAGATGATTTTTCTGAGCTATGATATGGGATCAGAATTGCCTAGACATGGTAAGACCTTGCTATTTCTATTTATAGTGGGTGCCAATAAAGAAATTACCAGAAAATGGAAATCAATACTAAATGACTTTCATTGAAGGGACATTTAAGCATATCACTCACCATATGGAAGCTTGTGGACTGTGGTGCTTCAGTTACTAGACTGGTAATGTTTTGTAGAAAGTCATTGTCTCTTGAATCTAGTTTTTAATGAATCACAAATATCTAGCTCACAACATTTACTGTAAATAGTTATTTTAATGTACATAGTCTATCTATTTTTAATCAATTAGTATCCAGTTTTGCTGGAATTATGTTATTTTGATTAGTTGCTGACTGCATTAAAAAAAGAAAAAGAAAGCGTAGCTTTGTTCTCATCAATATTTTTATTATAGAAATGTTTCACTTGACAATATACAAATGAGAATTTAATGACCTTGTGAATGAGCATTGTATTATTTTACCTCAATTCTAGCTGTAGTGACAATGAATAACAAAGCTGCCTAAAATGCAGCCGTACATACCTGTTTTGGTTTAATTGTTTATAACGGATAAATAAAGCTCAAAAAGCAAAGGGGATAATGGACTTCAAAGTCTACAGCACATATGCAGAATAATGTCATATGCTTGGCTTTGACATGAAACCTTTGTTATGTAACTAATAGAGTTGTACATTTTCATGTAGTGTACTAGAACCTGGGTATGATGGCTTTGTATCAGAATATTAATTATCACAGTTATTAACCTAGCCAGAACTTGGATGATTCTCTTAAGTCTGAAGAAACTGAAGCATTGCAGTTCAAGAATATTTTGTATTTGTGCCTTGTCTAATCCCTCCCACAGAATTGTCAATGAGCTGAAATATTTCAGTGCCCTGTGTGACAGAGCACCCCGATTCTCTCCTCATAGAGACCACACAATATCAAAGCTCCACCCTTCAGCTGGATTCCAGAGTATATTCTCCTTCTGGCCTAATTCAGACTCAGAGGCATTAATTTCCATCAATGATCTTTAATCCCTTTGTTTGTATAAATCTGTTTTATTATCTTTTCTCTGAAGGAAGATAATATAACGCCTTTCTGAAAGTACATCACAGCAAATTAAAGGGCTGTTAATAAACCCAACATAAAGGACCACATTTGATTATTGCCACCACTGATTACACACTGCATGGTTTTATCAAGGCTCTTATCTTTACCAAAGCATCCATTATATTTAAGAAATCAGACAAATGAGTTTAATGGTTTTTACCTTATTAAAAAAAACTTAAAATTAGACCTTGAAAATATAATATTGCTTTCAATGGTGTCCAAAATGTCTCTCGATCTAGGATATTATCTTCTGTATTGTCAGTTTTGTGTGTGTGTGTGTGTGTGTGTGTGTGTGTGTGTGTGTGTGTGTGTGTGTGTGTGTGTGTGTGTGTGTGTGTGTGTGTGTGTGTGTGTGTGTGTGTGTGTGTGTGTGTGTGTGTGTGTGTGTGTGAGTGTGTGTATGTAAATGTGTGTATGTATGGGTGTGTGTTTGCATTTAATTTATAATTTAGTTGTTAATGTCAACCTCAAAAATGATTGTCAATCTATATATTGAAAAACAAACATCGACAGCACAGCTTACTAAAAATCTTCAAACCAGTGCTCCCCACAAAAGAAAAACACACAAGTTTCTATTTGTAATCACCAAAATACAAGTATCTAGAAGCACAGCATAGTTAGACATACAAACATCCTATATCACATCATATCATCTGCTAAAAATAACCCAACAAACAACTTCTGCACACACACACACACACACACACACACACACACACACACACACACACACACACACACACACACACACACACACACACACACACACACACTTATTACACAGGGATCTTTATTCCTTATCTGCAGTGTGGTGGCTGCACCCCTACACCTGATTAGGTACATATTCTAACTCCATAGTAATACAACTGCAACCAAAAGTAAATTCCCAGAAGAATACTATAGTACACTGAACAGGAAATGATTTGGGGAGGATGTGAAAAAATATGATTTCAGTGGGTCATGACACTTGGAATAAATTTGCTAGAGTAACAGCGATTTTGTGAATGGCAAAACCTTGAAAGAAATTTTCCAAAACTACTTTCAGTGAGCCTGGGAAGAGGTGTTTTTTGCACCCCTATGTGTGGAGATAACTCTACACCCCATACTTATATGCTCCAACTCTTGAGTTTGCACAAGAATGGAGAAAGGTGAAAACCTCATTATTAATGAAAGTAGTTTTTGGCAAACTTTGCTTGAACTTTTTAAAAGTGGCAAAATCTTTGCCAGTGAATTTACATTCTCACAGTACTTCTTTTATCTATAAGCAAAAAGTAAATTTGACAGAAGGAACTGCTATCACATACACACACACACATACACACACACACACACACACACACACACACACACACACACACACACACACACACACACATACATACAGATATACATACACAATATATATGTGCTTATGTGTGTTCGTGCAAGACCTTACCAGTACAGTGACTACCCTGTTAGAATTAAATTTATTTTATTCCACCATACTTAATTTAGATGTCTTTCCTAATATATGCTGTTCTGTGTTCAGACAAATCTGATGTAAGACCCTTTAGGACTTATGTCTAATGTAATAGAATGTCTTATACAATTCTTTTTAGATTATAGTATCTATCACATTTTTAAAAAAAGATTTTAGAAGTGTCCACCTGAAAAACAGTTTTGTAGAAAGAATGGTGGTGTGTCCAACTTTAGGGAACTGTCCACCTGAAAAACAAAAAGGGTGGTGGTGTGTGAATGCCATCTTTAGGGACAGACTTTGTATCTGTTTGCATACATAGATACTATGACCAGCTTTTGCAAATACTGTGACTGTTGTTGCCACTGGCAAATTTCCATGATGCAATTTTATCTCTGTTTTAGTCAGGGTCGGCTTTAGGTCAAATGGTGCCCTAGGTAAAAGGGCTCCACAGTGCCCTCCCACACCACCTGGTGCCCCCATCTTGGTCTATTTACACCATCCAATGTACTAGAAAATTGTCTCTGCTAGAGCGGCGCCCTAGGCAGCTGCCTAGTTGGCCTATGCCTAAGGCCGGCTATGGTTTTACTTGCCTACTTTTGACATCTGTTGTTATAAAGTGTAACTATAAACCTTTACATCTAACACTCTGTGTCACATTGACTTTATATCCATCGCATTTTCATTCATATTTTATTATATGCTGTTTTACATTTTCTGAATTTTACTTGCATTATATCTCTACCATCTACAGTTATAATCTTCTTCAGTAACTAAAGCAAAGGACGACCTTAGTGGCTAATGAAAACAGATAGTTAATGGACTACAGATTAAGTACATTTATAGTTGTGCTCACTTGTGTTGGGTACATCCCTTGGCCAGTAATATAAATATTAATTCTTAAAATGGTCTTAAAATCTAAGGAATCAAAATGGCTAGGAACAGCTAAGAGTCATTATTTACTAATCCACGGTGGTACAGCGGTAGCGTTGTTACCTCATAGCAAGAAGGTCTCCTGTTCGAACCTTGGCTGGAATGCCTTCTGTGTGGAGTCTGTATATCCTGCCCGTGGTCGAGTGGCCTCCGAAAGACATACGTGAATGGGCATGCCTTCCCTGAAAGTTGGGCATTGGGCTGGCAACTCGGCACCATAATAATTGACTGCCAATCATTAGCGGACCAGAGTTCTGCTGTGGCGACCCCTAACCGGAAAAAGCCGAAAAGACAAACAAAAAAAAAAAGTGTATTGATAAAACATAACAGCAACAGTACTTGTTATAGTAAATATTCTGCCACTGAAATTCTGTCAAAATACATTTATCCTTACACTGACAATTTAATCCTCCCACACATAAAAGTGTGAAATGTAAAATCATTTTTCTATAAAGGTGTAACTAGGCTCATTACCACCAGAAATTGCAACATTATGAAGCAGTTGAAATGTGTGATAACACTAGATAGAATGTCAGCAGTTATTGTTTTTTAAAAGTACTAGCAATAATGGACTCCCTTTAAAGGAGAATGCATGCTTTTGGTGTTCACTGTTTGTTTAACTGACAATGGCTTTACCATTGAAAGCCACTTTCAGTTGGTATGTGGAGTTGTTCTTTCTATACTGTTCTGCAAACATAGACCTGGTATATATAAGTCAGTCAGGGATGTGGGGGGTCTCCCCCAACACATTAGAGGTGCAGGGTGGCATGTCCACTGCAAAAAAAACCTTTAGCAATATTTTTTGCTGTTTTATCCATTGGGCAAATAGTGTTTAATAAATAATCATGAATTCCATTAAAGGTGGTCTCACCAGCAGTAAGTTTTTCTCAATAAGGTGCATTCATGAAAGGTGTCCATTTTATGCCTGAAGCCCACGAGAAGCCGAAGTTTGAAGCAGGCTTTTGCCAGGTACACCAGGAACACTACGCAATTTTGAATCTATTGATTATTGCACAATTGCTTACCATACAGCTCCTGGATATTCATATACTCCAAAAGAATACAGCTAAACTCCAGTTAATCTGACAGGTTGAAACCTATTGTTAAAATCAGTCTCTAGTAGAATCCTTCATTAACAGGTTGCAGATCTCCTCTCAGACCATCGTTAAGGAGGGATCACGATCAAGGAAATAGGTCAGAAATTAAATGTTGCAGTTCGCAGGACAAGTCAATGTGGCCTTTTGACTTGAGAAGAATTGAGCTGTTTGATTACTGTTTATATGAATTATCCTAGTAAGTCCTTCTCAAGGCAGGCTGTTATCACTATGATGTGTATTAAAGAGCGGTCACCATTTATCATAACACTGACCAGTAATATAACACAAATTACTTCCTTTACTAATGATCATAGTGGAAGTAAGTGTTGCCACTCAGTACATAGCAGAAAGGACAACAAAAGCCACTTCCTATTTAAAAACAAGGCATGCCAGAGCAAAAAGAACAAAAGCAAAATGGGTTTTCTCGTTTGCTGACACAGTCCATGTCACTTTTAACCCCTTCCCCTGCAGGAGTTAGCTATATCCAGAAATGCACTCCATAAGTAAATGAGTGAATGACAAAGAGTCATTCTATACTGTTGAAATGTACAATTTCTTTCCATACTGTTACTCTCCCTGTCTTAATTAGTCTATAAACTAAGACAACAATAGGAGTATTCTGGAACTGTAGATCTCTGTGCCTGTACACAAAACACATTGCTTTCTACTGAGCAATCACTCAAAACAACCACAGTAAAAATGCCTTGGGTTTAGTTTAGTGGATTTTTTTTAAATCAGTGTGCATAATGCTATTTATAACTGATCAGGTGTGAAATGTGACAATCTTACATTTGGATGATAGAATATAGTGCAATAATAGTAGAAATCTATCTTATAAACAGCCTTTAGCACATCTCCAGAAGTAGTTCCTTTCAAGTAGTACTGGAACTTTTGACATTTTGTGATATGATAAAATGTTCTAGGGAATCTGCTTCCTCAGACTTCAACATTTAATACATGCATAGATTTTAAATAATCGTGTTTCTCTGGCACTAAAATACAAGATTTAAATGGCTTTTATTAGCAGAACAATGCCATCCTAGGAGGTAATTTTGAAATCCTAAATAACATTGAAGCACAGCATGCTAGGAATCCTTTTGCAGAACCACAGAAAAGGTCATGAGCATGTGTCATCTCCAAATGATAGGACTAGAAAGTTGTGTGGAGTGGAGATGTTTAGATGTTTTTTCAATGGTGCATGTAAACACTGGTCTGGTGCACCAGAAAGGGTTTCCTCACTATTGGGCTTGTATTTCTTGTTTGGTGACACTAACATAAAGCTTAAAATAGCAAGCCATTTCTTTCGAGATAGTCCCAGAAAATGTGTCACTGTGTGATGCAAAAGATAAAGTCAGAAAGAATTCCAGGAAATAAACATGGCTTAAAGAACCTTGTAAGTTGTTTGAACTCAAGACTAGCTCTAGTCATCACTTTTACAGTGTTCATCTACCACCGCTGGCAATAATTATCTATTCAGACTTCACTAAAAGCTGCCTGAAGGCAGAGAGGCACTGCTTTCTGTATCCATCAATATTTTGTGTACCTTTTATTTCCCTTACATTTCCACTTCAGCGTTCTCTGATTCATCTATGAGAAGTGAATAATAAAATAAATGGATAGTAACTGGTAAAGTGCATATTCCACGTTTTTGTCTGTAATTAATGACTTCATTTGTCATTTTTATTTCAGAACACCTCCTACACAACAGTCTTAACATCAAAACATTTCAGTCTGATTTTAATTCAGGAAATTTCAACATTTCCTGTTTTTGCTGTAAAGGAGTTATTAATTTATTTCGAATTCCAAAACCCAAATACTATATTTGCTTACCTTACATCTTAAATCTCTTTTTTTAATCCTCCAAGAGAAATATATATTTTGTTAAGTGTTTATACTGACTTGTACATGAGAGTAATCATGTTTATGCCTAATGTGCTTTCACTCACACTCAGTGTTGGATCCAACACCAATGTTATTTTATGCAAAAAAAAAAAAATCACTAAATGAAAAGCGACACCATCAGGAAGCACTTGAACGCATAACATGTGGGTGCAGTTCAGCTTCTGTTTCACATTAGGTCTCAACTTCTATTTCCTGGCGTTTCTTCATACAGCAAACAACTTGCAGACAAATTCTAGTTCATGGACAGTCCATCACTAAGTAAATGTTTACATATTATTTGATTTCTGACTTCTCACTCTCAGCTTATGACACTACTGTTATCCCCACAAAACACCATCCTGAAACATTGCATTCAAGTCTATAGCTTCAGTCCTCATAAATAAACCCAAAAGGCTGGGGACACAGAAGTTATTTTACAGTGCTGGATGCTAAAGTACAGGTTGTGAGGATTCACATCATTACACAAAAAGAAAAAAAAGCAAAATACAACATTTTTTGGATTATGTTTATAGTTTTGCAAGTGTGTGCCCACTTTGGTAAGCTGAGCATTGTGATGCTGCCAGTAAGTGATGTCCCCATGAAAACAACAGACTGAAATAGTCCCAGTGCTGAGACGCGAAAGGTTCCAGGTCAATAGCTAAACTTCCTTTATTGCTCTAATTATATAACTAACTTACTTTTCTAGTACAACAAGATAATGCTGTTGCCAATTAGTCAGAATTTGGTAATGTATCACATATCTCAGCATGATGTGTTTTTTATTATGTAAACACTGTTCTGAATATCTATGTGTATTGCACACACATGACTGCACATATTTCATGTGTGCACTATCTGTAATCACAAAAAATTACTTCCTTCTGATTTTGCATTAACTGTGGCATGGATCTTATCCCTTCATTACTGCTTTCTGATGGTCTCCCTGAAAAAGCAAATATGCTAATAATTTCCCGTTTCTATCATTCAGCTCTTATTTTTTTTTTTTGTTTCCAGTTAAGTCTCTTCTCCTAAAACTCTTTTCATACTGGTCACTCTCTCAGTTAAAGTACCAACAGTTTTTTGTCCACGGATTTTGAAACACCAAAAGAGATGGTCCTTTAATGCTACTCCTAAACACTCTCAAGCTCATTACTATAACTCCATATATCTATCTATCTACATCTAAATATACATGTAGATGTGCATATGTATACATATGTTTATCCATCAGTTTTCAAACAAGTGTTGTTATTGTATTCTTAGTAGTTTCAGTAGATCAACAGGTAGCATACTCACCTTTGGTGCTGGAAGATCAGAAGTTTGTGCTTTCTATTCCCTCACCAGATAGCTGGATTAATCTTTCAGTACTGACTCTGCATAAGAGAGGTGCTGCACTTCTGAGTGTGCCTTCATTTGCATGAGATGTTAGACTGAGAACCTATCTGACTGAGATGATGGTATCTCAGCTGGATGTAAGATCCCATGGTTATTATCTAAAAGAGTAGGGGGCATTCTTAGATGCCCTGGCCAAATTTCCACTGGTCAGTTTGCCATCTCAGATATCCCCTGAAAAGAGGCCAACTGGCATAGTAAGATTTAACCCGGCCAACAAAATGTGAATAAATAAATGAATTAGCATTCTGCATTGCAATATCTCAAAAAAAATTTACTGTCATCCATTGTTATTTTGAATTCTAAAGTTGCATGAATATTTTTTTCTATCTGATTTTTCAGCCATCAAGTTTCTTCCTTATGAGACATGATCTATTTCTTTGTTTACTCAGGAATTTCACCCAGAATCAGGAAAAGAGTTATTAAGAGGGGCCATCATTCAGGCAGCTATGAGATTGTTTTATGCTCTCACTTGAATCCTTGCAATGGGGGTAATTGTAATGGAATAATCCCACACTTGAGCCACTGCTGAGGCCCACAGATCCTTCTTCATGTGAACAATAGAAAAAATTTAAGAAATGCTATTCTGGATCACTAACAGAAAACATAAAGAGACTGGAACTCAGACCTGGTGTAATACCTTTTATTGGACCGATATAAGTTTTGCAAATATTTACCATGCAGGACGGATGTTTAGTTTAATGGCGGATTTTTACATGGCCTTCTAAAGTTTCATGCTGACACATATTCACACACACACACATACACACACACACACACACACACACACACACACACACACACACACACACACACACACACAAAATGTCTGTCTCTGAAGTGTAGTTGTTGTACTACACATCCAAGATTACACTTTCTCTCCATACTGGTGTTTTTCAAGTGTGTTTTTTTAGCAAATAAGAAATAAATTATTTATTTTCCTTTCCTTTCTATGCACAAACCAGTATTTAAGCATTATATATAACATCAATAACTTAATAACTCCTGATGAAGGGCACTTGCTGGTCTGAAAGCTTGAGTGATTGGAAAACCTATGCATGCTAACAAAAGGTATTACATCACATCTCAGTTTTAGTGTCTTTGTGACCCCATCTGAAAGCACGCTTGGCACATCCACATTGAAAGTTACCACCAAATAGTGGCTTAGTGAACTTAATACCCAACCACTTGTGGTACATTTGGATCACTGGCTCTGCTCCCAGGGCCTTGGCCAGTTTGCAGCCTGCTCTATCACACTCTCTCATCCCTCCTCCTCCTCTGCCAACTCTGTCAGATACTTGATCCACTAATCAAACGCAGTACGGAGAGAAAGTGTAATCTTGGATGTGTAGTACAACAACTACACTTCAGAGACAGACTTTTTTGAAACAGTCACTAGAGCCATTGATGAGGGCAAAGCAGTCCATACAGCATACCTGGACTTGGCTAAGGCCTTCGACACAATACCCCACTCAGGCATCATAGATAAGCTCAACAGCTTAAAAGTAAACCCTTATGTCAATAGATGGGTTGCAAACTGGCTAAAGGACAGAACCCATAAAGTTAAAATCGCTGGAGCAATGTCAGACTCAAAGCCAGTCACAAGTGGTGTCCCACAGGGATCTGTCCTGGGACCCCTCTTGTTCGGCATTTATTTCTCAGATGTTAAAGCAAACATGGGAGGGCTGTGGCTGACAAAGTTCGCAGATGACTGCAAACTAGGTGCCATAGTTGATACACCAGCAGACACACACATCCTACAAAAAGGCCTCACAGAAACGGACAACTGGTGCCGGAGTCACGGCCTTAAACTAAATGCCAAAAAATGTATAGTCATCCCCTTTGGGAAAAACAAAGTACCCACAAATTATTACATAGACAGCAACCCACTGAGTATGGAAAAATTAATCAGAGACCTAGGGACCCAAGTCGACAGCGACCTCTCATTTGACACCCACGTTGCCAAAGTGGTTAGAAAAACATTCTACCTTGCACACCTCATCATGAAGGGATTCACATCCAGATCCAAGGATGTCATTGTACCCCTATATTCCTCCCTCATCAGACCCATGATTGAGTACAATGCCCCATTTGGTATGTACCTCACCCGGCATTTGCAACAGCTGGAGAGACCACAAAAGTATCTCACCAAGAGGATCAAGGGTCTCCAACATATGTCTTATTCTGCCAGACAAAAGAAACTTCAGCTCTATTCAGTAGCATACCGCCTGCTCAGAGGTGATCTCTGCCTGACGTACAAGGCCATGTCCAATCAGGATCTGATGGACATGCTCCACCTCAAAAAATCCAAGTCCATCAGGACCACGAGAGCTAAAGACTTAAACCTCGGCACAAGTATGAATAGGACATGCTGGAGGGATAGATTCATAACCCAGAGGCTTCCCATGCTTTGGAACAAGATCCCAGTTCATATTAGGCAGAGCCCCTCACTGACTCTCTTCAAGAGAAATCTTGATGAGTGGATGGGAGATCGTAAATTTACCCCAGGGGTCACATCTGTGTCACTGCTAGACAGGGGCACAGTAAACTAATTCTATTATATAAGGGGACCTTCATTGTGTCACTAGACAGAGGCACAGTATTCTAAATTTATTCTGTATATTTTTGTACCATTTCATGTGGTGGCAAAAGCCACATCACTATGGCTAGGCTTACAAATGCCCCAGGGCAGATAGCCTAGTACTATACTATGAAACTATGAAACTATGAAACTATCACCTTGGCCATAGTCAAGGCTTTAAAACTCTATGCTACGGAGTGCTGTGCATGGAGAGTTAAAAAATAGATGTCTTTTGTTTTTTTTTTTTGTATTTTGCTATAGGGTGCTAAATAGAGGATTACATCCATGTTTTACACATGGGAAGGGTACATTTGTATATGACAGTTACTTAAAATTAAGCCATAAATAAGACATGGTGGTGTCAAAACTAAGAAACAGCAAACATAAATGACTGATCTCTTCTTTGTAAAGAGTGATTTTGATCTCTTCTTTGTATAGAGTGATTTCAGAAAACAACCATTTTGTTCTTGTAGAAAAGATGATGTCATACATCAAACATTTATACAGTGTGCAACATGAGAATAAGAGGTAGTAGTTATTTTAATACTTGTGTACATTTTTAAGTGGGAAACACCAAGAAAGGTTTTAAAAAGAATATTAGAACATGAAAGTCATTGAAAAGAATGATATTAATAAATACTATGACTATCTAAATACATTAAGATTGTTCATTGATTTACATATTGAGTGTTACTGGCTATGCATAAGTCATGTTTGGATTGTTATTTTGCTAATTAGCTACTATTGCATGAACATACATGGCAGAGTCTGTTTTCCTGTTCCAAATGCAAGGAGCTGATGTAAATAGTGCCTTTGAAAGCAAGTGTCTGATTTTAATATGAATCACCTATGTTATAAAAATAGGTATATATAAATAGATGCATTTTGATAAATTATTTTAATTTATATAAATATTTTAAAATAAAAGTTATATATTCATTTGGTAACTAATGAAGTTTTTTGTTGCAATGACTTGTTGGATTGGCATTACTGGTAAGCTAGCATTCTGGCGTCATGGTGGGTAATTAATATGAATTCCCTGGGAGAGACCTAGTGCAATATGTAGGTAAATATATCAAATAAAATAAATTTAGTGGAACTTTGCATTATTAATGTTACAGTGTAAGATGTGATACCACTTTTCTGCATCTCTTCTGAAGAGGATGCCCTATGTTTCCTTTTGCAGACCAAATTGAAGGCCTAAGGGGTTCTTCAAAGTCTAGATGGAAAGGTACTCAATATAAAGTGAAATGCACCATTCTGTCATTTAACAACTGCAAATGTAATAACCATAATATCTGCTTATTTAAGCTTATTGCAATCGAAAGTGGCACAATGTTTAAAACAAAATGCAAACTGTAAAATACAATGTACTGTGCAGTTAACCTGTAGTCAGGTGTAGAGTTCACATTTATACAGAATAGTCTGACATTATAGGCATCCCATTAGTCCTTTGCACAGTATTGATACCATCCTAAAAATGAATCCTGCTATAGCCAGAAATGTTAAACTGCAAGGATTTCTCTTCTTTCCCATAATGCATAAGTAGATGTAGATACAGGAATGACAGACACTCTAGGAGCCTGCCCACTGACTTGGAATAGTGATCATTATGAGTCACAAAGGCATTACATTATAGAGCCGCCTACAGTATCAAGGCAGTCACATATGATTTGTGGAAAACAATGCAATGACTGCTATGTAGTACCCTTGGAGCTAATGAAAGTGAAATTGTATACGGAAGCAAAAGTGGGTTATTCATAAATTCATGGGCTGACATAGTTTCCTGCCCTTTAATAGCTGTCATTCCAAACACATATGCACTGAAGGAAAATGTATTAAACCTCAAGTAGAAACTGCTTCAGCATATTTAAGGATTCCAGGAATATTGTAATAAATAAAGAGGCAAATGTTATACAAGGGCCTGTATCTAACAGTGCATACGTATGATGAGAAATTATCTGAAAGAGATAGAGAAACAGGAGATTATTAAGATAAAATAGGCCCTCAAGCACGATGTTGGGCAGGATGAGATAAATATGACCTTTATCACTAAACACACAACCCACTTTCATAAGATCAAAGAAACTTAAAATGCAAACTGACATGCTTTTCAGGCAAAGCTTAAATTATATGAATGTGTGATGAAGTATCAGAATGTAACACGTAGGAAGGGATATACATTTTCTGCTGTTCACATCAACAGTTTAAATGCAATCAATAAGAATGAAAAATAGCAAAATATGTTTTCCGAGGGACATTGATACTGACTGAATTCTAATTTTTGCAAGCATTTAAAAACAAAGAACTTTGCATTTGAAGGTGGGCCATAGTTTAAGAATAGACATTGTTGTTAGCAAAAAATATATATGCATTTCAAGTTGTAAACCTTTTTAAACTGAATTAATGATCATTTTCATGTATCAGAGGAAAATAAAGTATTATTAAGCTGATAATATGTGCACCATGCAACAGAAGAGCATATGTCTGTAATTTGTGGTATTAATAATTCTTTTTGAAAATTCTGATTATTATAGTATGTTTTAAAGGAATCATGAAAAGTGGCACACTTTGTATCTTACAGACATACAGAAAAAATGTGGTTAAGCTCCTTTTTAAACAGATGAAAATAAATCATGTTTTTCTTTAATTTTAATTCAGTTCAGCTTCCCTGAATAACTGTTACTAGTCTGTTACAAATGTTAATGTAGTAAGTTTGCATTTTGCAAAACGGGGGGGGGGGTGCTGCAGTGTTCTTAACAGTATGCTTTAGAGAGAACCTGGCCTGGAATAACTTTGACATGTCAGGTACAAGCTATGTTATACAGTGTTATTAACAACTGGAAAGAGCGGAAATATCAAAAATTAGTAAATTAATATACTTCATACAGGCATTGCAATTACACAATAAATTTGCTGTGCAAGCAGTCAGTGGTACACTTGCCTTTGATGTTAAAGGCTGTGGATTCTATTCCCACACCAGGTAGATGGATTATTGCAACTGCAGTGCACCATAAGGGGTTCATCTGTTCATCCTCATCCAGAGGAAATGTCCAAATATGCAATCAGCATGGCAGAGACCTCGGCAATCCAGAGGTACTGATGTGACAGATCAGCTAAGACATTACCTACATTATAACTTGGAGGGATTCATAGAACTTGAATCACATTCCTGTGCTAAGTTCAAGACCTGTGATATGCAGAAAAAATGAAGTAGAAGAAAATTAGCCCTAAAGTGTTGCATCTCAGAGACATATTCTACATTAATAGTGGGGGTATGGGGTGCAGTCCTCCCACACTGGCTCCCTTGTAAAAATGCTTTCAATGTAAAACAAGTTTCATAATACACTGTTATTTCTTGGGAATCACACACAGGTTTTTCGTAGCTTTGGGACTCACATAATTAAATCTTAACTTTCAATCAGTCACCTCCAGAAGGTAGCTGGGAAACATTTGCAATAACAGAAAATTGTTCTGATTAGTCATGCAAACACAAAATTCCCACTTTGTCAAATTTAAGGAAGGTCTGATATTAAGACATAACAGAGGAGCTCTGCAAAACTGGATTGCTCTGATCTACAAATGGTGATGTGTATGATAAACTGACAGAAGAGGCAATTTGAACAATGAAGTGTCACAATGGCCCAACCAAGAGACTGCTGCCAGGTTTTAGACAAGAACTGAGAGTACATTTTCACAAAGCTGTAAACATTAGCATTTCCTGAAAGATGGGAACATTAGCACATAACTTCTTCACTTCAGCAGAAGAAGGTTTGGCGTTAGTAGAGCAATTTGGTGGTGTGATTGTTTGGTGTGCTGGTGACAGTTAGTAGCGAGTGATGACAACCATGGTAGATGAAGGATGTGAAAGATTTACCACAGTTTAAATATGTATCTAAACCTTTCACACATGGATTCGTTGTCTGATAGCAGTGAGGTGTTGTCACTGACTACAAGGCAGTTTGTACACTGCCTTAAAACATCTAATTGTAGGAGGCTAGCAACAGAAGGGTACAGGCAGTCTATGGTATTGTGGTGTCCAGTAAACAGATGAGGAAGTTGGTGTCATTATTTACAGAGTAATATGATGGTTAGAATGCAATGACAGTAGCTTAAATATTCACTAAGTGGTAAACAGATAATTTAAAATGCAGCAAGAATGGTTTGGCTATATGTAAAAGGCAAGAACAACAGAAATGAAAGAATAACTGCTAGCACAATATATGTTGCCCACTAAAGACTAATGCACTTTCAAATTTAAAGTATTCAGCATCATCCAAGGGAAAAACTGATGATATTGTTATCAGTTCAAAATGGTGGAGACAACATAATGGGCTTGAGTTTGACAAGCTTGGGCCACTATTACATAGCTAAAAGACAGAATGAGTAAACAATTTAAGTGTTGTCAGTGCATTAAGGTAAGATATAGCACAGATGCTAGATTTGTTGGTGTTGCTGTATGGCAAACATGATTCAGATACTGTCAGTCACTGTAGCAGTACAGTAGTTTAAGGAGCAGGTGGTCATTGGCTACTGAGTAATGTGGGCTACTACAGTTATGCACATAATTCTAAGCCCAAGAAAGTGCTAATCCACACAATTCACTATTGAATAAAACATTACAAAACAACTAGGCAGTCAGTCAGAATAACTAGCACTGCTAAACCAATAGCAGTTAAAGTACTGGAACAATGCATGCTTCACTTTTTTGAAAAGTAAAACAGCTAGCACTCAAATGTTTAAAGAATTCTCACTAGCTAGGCATGCTGTTTAATGAAAATCACATGATTTGTTAAATGCAGGGTTAAAATAAATAGTGGTATAAGACTTGAATTTCAGTCAAATCCAACAAATTTGATGCCCAGTTGCACAGCATTCAGCAGTTCAGCATAAGTGAGCTTGATCCACACAATGCAGTACCAAAGTATGCAGTAGGAAACAATTAGGCAGACAGTCAGAACAGCTGCTGCTGATAAGCCAATAGCAATTAAAGTGACAGAACAATGCAAAGTTCTCTTCTCTCACAATATAAAACACATTCCCAAATGCATTATAACTCCCCACTAGCTAGGCACAGTTTAATCATGATCACATGAGTTTTAAATCTCTTGCATGAACATTGGCTCCTTTCCATCAGTAACTGTACATTTTGTATCCAAAAATATAGTTTCAATTGCAGGGTCTAGCCCACCTTAATCCATCCACTCCTTCTTGCCACTTGACTGGCACTATAGCTGCCTATTGCTTTATGGGTGATGAGCCTGTATGGTAGTCATATACATCTCTTTTTGGGCTTAACCCTGCTGAGATATGTAAATCACTCAGTCACCAGGTTTTAATTGTTGAGGTCCCTCCCAAATTGTTATTCCAGATGTATGTTCTGGTACTGCTGTTGCAGGTCAAGCTTTCTGGTTCATTAGTTGAATTTCTGTGGAGGCCACATTCTGGATCACTATTACTCTGGTTCCCCCTGACATCAATTTGCCTGACTCTGCAAAGAACACAAAGCTACAATCAACATAACTCTAATGATTAGGGGGTATGAACACTCCTCCTACATGTCAAGACTTTAGTTGTAGGAAGGATCTAAGGAGGCATATATCCCCTTTTTCTATAACAAGAATACAATTGCAGGAGGGATCTTAGGATAAAATAGGCATGGAAAATCTGCTGTCAGGATGAGGTCACAATTTGCTAACACTGAAATATTACAAATATTTGGACTACATTACAGTAGTATTGAAAAAAACAGGTTACTAAAACAGGTAAGTTCTTGATACATTTAAATGCAGATAAGTTTTGAGTTTCAGCTCACACACGTTGTGCTAAAGCACTCTATGACCCATTTATGCACCCTACAGTTTTCTGAATCCCAACCTCATTAAGATATATTCTCTGATTCTCAAGTCCCTCTTTTGAACTTGCAGATTACTATTTCATATGTATCAATGCATTTTTTTGGAAATGTGCTGGTAGTGATTCCTTTGCTTTTGGGGAGTTCTCCCTTATTCATGTTTGTGCAACTGTAGAGTTATTAGGTTTAAGAACAGGGATGTAGGGGCCTTGCCCGCACTTGGGAGATGCAGATGTCCAGCTCCTCTGCAAAATATACTATCACTTGAATATCTTTGGCAGGTTGGATACTGAGTAGTTTAACTTGGTGAACTGAGTGCTCAGTAAGTAGAATGTTGGGGGTTAGCTGATGAAGTTCATGTCGTATTGAAAATGAGTGAAAAACATTTGGTATAGGTCATGAAACTGTTGATATGAACTTCTTCTTTGCTACTAATACACATTCCATGATATTAGTGAAGGTAATGCCTTGTTTCAGTGTGCTTGGGAGGGACTTATAAGAATGAGGAAGAATTGTACACTTATAAAACAGTATTTAAACATGCATCTTTATCACACATTAAGGAAAAAAATACTACCCTTACTCATGTGTACTAACCCTAACCTTACCCTACTGCTGCTCCTAACCCTAACCCTAACCCTAACCATTACTTTACTTAAATCCTTTCCCTACTGCCACTGCTACCATGGCAAAACTTGATCTTGGTACTCACACAAATTTATTGAAGAGCTAGAAAATGAGGAAAATACAGCACTCACCTTTCCACTCTTTTCCAAGTCTAACTTCCATGGCAAGACACCTGCCTTCTTTCACTTTTGTTTGTTGGGCATCTAGCTAGCAACCACCAGTCAGGCTCCCCTGAAAATCATCTACCTACGTTTTGCTTTTTTATTTTCTTTATCTAAAAAGGGCAGCTGCGGTGGTGCAGCAGTTAGCGTTGCCACTTCACAGCAAGAGGTTCTCTGATGTGGTGTCTGCATGTCCTCCCTGTGGTCATGTGGGTTTCCTCTAGGTGCTCTGGTTTCCTCCCACATCCCAAAGACATGCTGTAGATGGATTGGACACTGTAAATTGACCCTAGCCATGAGTACGTGCATGTGTGTGCCTTCTGTGGAAGGTTGGGTTCCGGGCTGGCAACTCAACACCGTAAAACTCCACTGCCAATCATGAGCAGACAGATGATCCACTGTGGTGACCCCTAACTGGGAAAAGCTGGAAGAAGATTTTCTTTATCTAAAAAATGATTATTCTCCAGGTGAGCAACCAAACTGGACGTTTAATAGGCAACATCATATGAATAATGTGATATAATGTGATGATACAAGGTATTGCCAGCTATGCCAGGAAAAGTAGGGCAGTGGATATGTAACATATGCCAGCACTAGACTTTTGTAAATAATTATACTTCATTTGTATATCAAACTGATTTGTACAGGTGCTATATTGCACATGTATTATATGTGTTAAAAATGTACCAACAGTAGGTCTTGACTGTATTGTAACTGATTAAATGTATATGTTTTAACAGAGGCTACTGGAAGAGAAGAGGTTAATCCCAATCCGCCTGACTTTGAAAAAATATTTGGAAATTAAATTACTGGGCCTAAGCCATAAAGATGTTATCTTGCAGTTTTGAATGAAGCCAGAGACACAATGTTTATAAGAAGCATGGTTTGTTATTCCCTGTAGGAAGAGCAGAAGTGTTAAAATTGTTTTACATCTTTCGGATGCTGTAATAAACTTTAGCAAAGCTTGAGATATGTATTTTAACACATATGTGCTAAATCCTAACAGCTTCTAGCCAAGGGGGTAACATGGGAACCAGAAGTCAAATGACCAGATTAATGTGATGCCATTCTGTAATCCATCACTAAAATTATATTTTAATACTAGTTGAGACTGAAGTCTCAGAGGACTCTGATTTGGAACCTGACAAGGAAGGACCCCTCACCTGCTTCGACTTGCCTTGCTCTAGTAAGTGAACCAAGAAATAGTAATTCTTTAGATCAGTCAGGAAAATATAGTGAGATTAGTTAAGTATTGTTTTTCTGTATCTGTGTGAATCTATTCATCTGCGTTATTTTAATATTGCCTGTGCATAAAACTCTGGTGTTTATTGTAAATAGATATTTAGTATTTTCATGTTCTTTTATTATTTATTATTAAATATATTTAAACATTTCATTGTGGCTGGTCCTTTAGAGAATATTTTAAACTTTGACAGGGCTTACATCTATTTGGTGAGACTGTGGCCTCTCCTGAAAGCCTTACTGCATTGGCCAAAAACTATAATTTTCATTAATATTAATTTCACTCAGTATAATTGGGTACCCTTTGTAACAGCCTTGTAGTAGCTGGCTTTGGAGTGTTTGGTAGCAGTGTAACTACCTTATAGTCCAGGCAGAAGGGGTCATAGCTAATAAATCACTGCAAGCCTTTCCCAGATTGTGTGTGTGCGTGCGTGTATGTATGTGTGTGTGTGTGTGTGTGTGTGTGTGTGTGTGTGTGTGTGTGTGTGTGTGTGTGCGTGTGTGTGCGTGTGTGTGCGTGTGTGTGTGTGTGTGTGTGTGTGTGTGTGTGTGTGTGTGTGTGTGTGTGTGTGTGTGTGTGTGCGTGTGTGTGCGTGTGTGTGCGTGTGTGTGTGTGTGTGTGAAAATCAAATCTCAAGGAGTGTGTGTGTGGAGCAGGGATACAAAGCACTGGTTTGACAGAGAGATAGTGGTAGAAGTCTTGACTTGAACACTCGGCTGAGGACTCAACTCTATAGCTGTGCCAGTGGGGAATGTTACTGGGGATCTGGAGGGAGACAGAGAGTGAGAGATCCATACCCCGAATTGAGTGTGTTCTCCGTGTGCTCTTAAGGGAAATTGTTCCTGATGCTGCATCTGAAAATACTGGATATATCCATTTTTGTTCCAAGTGAATATCCCTCTCGAGTGTCAGTGATGAGGATTCAGGCTTCTTGGTTACTGGACCAGAGTGGGGATGTCACAAATAAAAAAAAAAGATAAAATGACAAATGACCTGCATATTTTCCTAGCCATCCATCTTGCTGTCACCTACCTTTAACATTTTATGGTTCTGAAAACATATATATCAGCTTTCTGTTTTACCAAGTGACTTAATCTAAAACAACAAACATTTACATCAGTCTTAAAAAGTAAGTTGATAAGTACAGATGCTAAAAATTAATTCAATAGTATGGAGCTGTATTTCAGAACAATGCTGCAGTATGCATATAGCCTGAGAGTACTCTGAAAACTCTGTCTTTAGATAAACCAGCATTTGCAGATGAGCACAATATACATAAACTCATATCTTTTGCAAATGCATAATGAAGGACAGAAAAGTCAAAAGCATAAGTGGCAGGAGTCAGGAAATATACGTGATTTCATACAGTTGCTTTAATTTAGGGATGAACTGAGGGCAGTTGTTGAGTAGTAGTACTGAGAAGAAAATATTAGGCTACAGGCCAATTTCAAGGTAGATACTGAAACTTTCTTTTGAAATGGAGAATAAACAAGGGACCAAAGAATAAAGTCATCATTAATATATTTACAGACTGCTCAGACTTTTTTAAGTATTAATTTCTTATCAGCTGCAATTATAAAAACATTTTAAGAATGCTCTTTTTACACTCAATGGCCTTAGCATAAAATACATATCATGTAGAGTTTGATTATCACATTATATTCTAACCATTTTTCACACTTGGACATAAGTGACCAAAAAGAAACAGAGAGTGGGAAAGACAGAAATAAATTGCCTTTCTCATTTCTAAAGAGAAAACACTGGAACATAGAAAGGCAGTGTAAAACCTTTTATTAAACCAGCATCAGTCTTATGATTTAACTTTCCAAAGCCCTTGGACTACATGTGCCCATTGTTTGATCTCAGATCCTGTTCCTGGCTTTTGATGAAGTTACTTGGTTCAATATATCTTTCTGCCTAAATTTATTTGCAGAACAGTTGAACTTTTTAGGTGACTCTAAATGATTATTTTCCATACTGTGAATAGATAACTCCCACGAGCAATACTGTTTTAATGGCTACGTGTCTAAAAACAACGACAACAAAGAAACCAGTTTCACGTCTATGTTTTCTAGTATCTTTCTGCTGCTCTATATAAATGTCCATTCTAGCTTTCTGTGTTATTCACATATTGTGTTTTCCTCGTGATAATCCTTGTTTCATTTTTCCACTGACAATGTAAAATCTCTTGTTGTTTATGTCAGTCTTAAGTTTTATATGCAATTGCTTGCCACTATCATTGTGTGTGCTGAGAACAAATTCACAATAATCCGCTTGATATTCAGCTGCTAGAGACAGTAAGCTATCTCTATAGAGAAAAGCAAATACTTAAAAAAAATTTAACTTTTTTGTTTGGCTTTTTAGATAAAAACATACAATACAAAAGTGTAATTTCAAAATATAAGAGATAAATCCAGAAAAAGCAAGGACTGAAAGAAACTCAATGTAAGAAGGACAGACTATACTTATGTAGTAGGAAGGCGCTTTGTACTTGTGGCTGCTAGGGATGATGCAACCTGCACTACAGTTCCTTTTCAGACACGTTCTTCTTTTTTAAAACAGCAGTGTACTTTAGTGTTGTACTTATAAATAAATTAGAGAAGACATCATGACAAATATAAGTATAGTTCATTACATTAGTTAAAAAAAATAAAGTCTTTACAGACTGTGTGCACACCACTAAATATCCAAAACAGCTGGGATATTCCTTGGTGTAGTTTATGGATTTCTAGACATCTTCACCAAAATATACTTTACATAAACTACGATTCACCAGATAATAATATCCAATAAATACTGTAACATGCTTGCAGATTAAACACATTCATCATTGTATAATGACTTAATAAAATACAGATAAGCGCTTTCGCAGTAAGCTTCATCAGATCTAAAATGCATTTCAAAACTACAATCTTAAAAGTGCAAAAGCAGTCACAATCAACAAATCAGAACAAAGTGCATCCAGTATTATTAGCTGCCATAGTAACTACACAAATATATGTTTAAAGCTACAAACACTCTATGTCACATAAAACCATATATGGTGTGCAAAATCAAGACAGATGTGAGTATAAACATCTCAAAGAACATATATATGTAAAAAATGCATAGATACTAAATAAAATATATCTGATAAAACTAACACAGCAGGGAAATGTACATACAGCTTACTTCTTTTTCAAAGGTCTTGCTCTTAAAGTAGGTTGTATAGATATGCTGTCATTCAACCCAGGGTAATTAGTGTGCTTGTAATAAAAAAATCCACTTAAGTTCTGCCTGATAAGTTCTGTTCACAAGATCTCCCTTGCTGATGTCATCATAAATTAATTCTAGTGCTAGAAACCTAAAATAATGCTCCATGCCTGTGTTTATCATTTGTTTTGCCAGTGCACTATGGCTCATACCACTATGTGCACATTATAAGTGGTCACAAATGCACTCTCGTAGGTGCCTATTTTTTTGCCTACATGGAATGAACAACAACCATTACATAATGCAAGATGGACTAGATCCTTTGAATTACAGTCAGCTGAGGGCAGATGTGAAAACTCTGTGTTATTGTTGGGATGTATGAAGGACCCAAACAAGTCAATATACATACAATAGGAGCAGTTGTTACATCTCCTCATCCCATAACCAGATGTAGTCCTGTTTAGTTGATTGGTTGATTTGGGATAACATAACTTATGTTTTAATGATTTCTTGTTCTTGTATCCAAAGAATGGTTTATCACAATCAATCCTATGTATGTCCTGATCTGTGTGTAATAATGTCCAGTGTTTGTAAATAATATCTCTAATTTTCTTGTCATCACTAGAGTATGTTAACCCAAAGAAGATTGCACTTCCTTGGTCTTTCCTGTTATATTTGGATGTGATGTCATCACATCCAGGTGGTGTTGAAAAGTATGGTCTCCCAGTACTTACCCTATCAGCCCTAACAGCATCATATATTCTATTAATCTCTTTGGCATCATAGCCCCTAGAGATAAAATCAGTCTTCATTTTCTAGAGCCCTCTCTCAAAGTCCTCATTCCTATTGTGCAATTGACTAGTATGCAGGCCTTGGCCTTTTAATGTGTTAATATGTCGTGGACGCATACTCTTTCAATGTACATAGGTGGGCCTAAACATTCTTTCCTGTATAACTGAGTGCAAAAAGTACCATCTGCATTCATATGCAGTGTGATGTCTAAAAAATTGATGGATGTATTAGAAAATACATGAGAAAATTTAAGAATGTAGTGCTTGAGTTCAACATAGAAACATACTGCTGTAATTCAGTGGGGGAACCCTTCCGAAAAAGGAAGAGGTCATCGACAAAATGACAGTAAAATAATACAGTTTGCTGATGTAAATCAAATGTATGCATATTATCCTCTTCCTAAGCTACCATGACTAAATTGGCGTAGTCATTAGCACACGAGGTGCCCATGGCCATGCCAGAAATCTGAAGGTAATAATGTTCATCAAATGTGAATACGTTGAACTCAAGAACCATCTCCAGTAATAAGCATAGAAAATCTATGTGTATTTCATCATATATACCACTTTTCAAAAGTACTTGCTTAATCATCTGTATTCCCTCCATATTTGGTATGCATGTGAAAAGAGAATTCACATCTAAGTTGACCAAATAACCTGGTATATAATCCAGTTTTTCATCAACAAAGTTATAAAATTCTTGTAAGAAGTGTTTACTGTCTAGTAACACTGAAGTGCACATGGCAATAACTAGTTTCAATTGTTTATCAAGATAAATAGAGAGGGGCTCTGCTGCTCACCCTGCTCCAGCCACCATGGGTTGAAAAGGGGGGTTCAATGGATCCTTGTGAACCTTAGGCAGTCCATTTAGGGCTGGTACCCTGGGATACCATGGGATATTCAACTATGAAATAACTAAGCAAGTCCTTATCAAGTGTATTGCTCAAAAAACAATCCCTTAATGTTCTAATAATCTCATCTTGCATCCTTACTACCTTAGTGTATTCAATTCAGTTATATACATTAACATCAGACAGCGACTACTTTTGAAGAATGGTATATATGATGAAATACACATAGATTTTCTATGCTTATTATTGGAGATGGTTCTTGTTCGTCGTTTTGTCGATGACCTCTTCCTTTTTCGGAAGGGTTCCCCCACTGAATTACAACATTATGTTTCTATGTTGAACTCAAGCACCACATTCCTTAAATTTTCTCATGTATTTTCTAACACATCCATCAATTTTTTAGACATCACACTGCATATGAATGCAGATGGTACTTTTTACACTCAGTTATACAGGAAAGAATGTTTAGGCCCACCTATGTACATCGAAAGAGTATGCATCCACAACATATTAACACATTAAAAGGCCAAGGCCTGCATACTAGTCACTTGCACAATAGGAATGAGGACTTTGAGAGAGGGCTCTTGAAAATGAAGACTGATTTTATCTCTAGGGGCTATGATGCCAAAGAGATTGATAGAATATATGATGCTGTTAGGGCTGATAGGCTAAGTACTGGGAGACCATACTTTTCGACACCACCTGGATGTGATGACATCACATCCAAATATAATAGGAAAGACCAAGGAAGCACGATCTTCTTTGGGTTAACATACTCTAGTGATGACAAGAAAATTAGAGATATTATTTACAAACACTGGACATTATTACACACAGATCAGGACATACATAGGATTGTTGGTGATAAGCCATCCTTTGAATACAAGAACACAAAATCGTTAAAGCATAAGTTATGTTACCCCAAATCAACCAATCAAATAAATAGGACTACATCTCGTTATGGGATAGGAGATGTAACAACTGCTTCTATTGTATGTATATTGACTTGTCTGGGTCCTTCATACATACCAACAATAACAGGGAGTTTTCACATCTGCCCTCAGCTGACTGTAATTCCAAGGATCTAGTCTATCCTGCATTATGTAATGGTTGTTGTTCATTCTATGTAGGCAAAACAAATAGGCGCCTATGAGAACGCATTTGTGACCACTTACACTGTGCATGTAGGGGTATGAGCTATAGTGCACTGGCAAAACAGATGATAAACACAGGCATAGAACATTATTTTAGGTTTGTAACACTAGAATTAATTTATCATAACATCGACAAGGGAGTCCTTGTGAACAGAACTTATCAGGCAGAACTTAAGCACAGTATTGCCCTGGGTTGAATGACAGTATAGCTATACAACCTACTTTAAGAGCAAGACCTTTGAAAAAGAAGTAAGCTGTATGTACATTTCCCTGCTGTGTTAGTTTTATCAGATATATTTTATTTAGTATCTATGCATTTTTTACATATATATGTTCTTTGAGATGTTTATACTCACATCTGTCTTGATTTTGCACACCATATATGGTTTTATGTGACATAGAGTGTTTGTAGCTTTAAACATATATTTGTGTAGTTACTATGGCAGCTAATAATACTGGATGCACTTTGTTCTGATTTGTTGATTGTGACTGCTTTTGCACTTTTAAGATTGTAGTTTTGAAATGCATTTTAGATCTGATGAAGCTTACTGCGAAAGCGCTTATCTGTATTTTATTCTGTCATTAAAACTTGTGTTTTACATCTGCTGTGGACTACTTCAAGAAGAATTTGTTTGTTTATTTTCACTTGTTGCACTCCAGTGGTTTACTTTCTTCAGGCATCACCCTCCTGTTTTGCTGTTTTATTGTATAATGACTGCTAACATGTTATGGTAGCCAATTTTAAAATATGCTGGGCACACACACACACACACACACACACACACACACACACATATATATATATATATATATATATATATATATATATATATATATATATTTATATATATATATATATATATATATAAATATATATATATATAAAAGTGTGAACTTTGAAACAGTAAATAGGTGCTTTTTTTAATATGAAGGTGCTGTTTAGTGCTGCAGCACAAACTGTCCAAATCTGTTGGCTTTACCTCTTCTATAGTGCAGACAATAATTTACATTCACTGCATTTTGTGAGTGCTTAGCATGCCTCACATTGCATCTTTCCGGAAAGCTCTGTTTTGTTATAGTTACTATAGTTCTCACATATATCCTCAGTTGTCTTGTTCTCAGAGTTTCTTTGCCATTTTTCATAAATCAGAGTTATTTACAGTTTGGTGGCAGACGAGTATTAAGAATATTTCTCAGCCTCTTAACAAAAGAAATCTGGAGAGAGCCTAAAAGTGTGGGTGTGGGGGGGGGAGCAAAGGCCCCAAAATAGGGACAGATTTTAAATATTGCTTTTATAAACTTAGAAGTTGCTAGAATAAAATGATTTGTGTTAGCATGTATTTTCTGAAGGATATGAAGTCCGCAAGTCAAATGTATGTCATTATTTAGTGAGTTCAATCCTCCATGATTTGCCAGAAAAACTACAAAATTTATAAGGAACAGATCCAAATATATGAGGCAAAAATCTGGACATTCTTTGAACATTTGGACAGTTGAGAGGTATGGAATGCAAGTTATTTTGAAAGTATACCATGCAAGAATGAAAGTAATGTTATCACTGTATTCACAGATTTTTTATTAGGCTTCCATATGGAAAATGAATGATCAATATTGCTACATTATTATGGCAAATAAAGCTATTTGTTATTAAGATTTTTATATAAACCACAACTACAAAATTGAATAAGCTTTTTACAAAGAATAGAAATTACATACTAAGGTGGCCACGGTGGTGGAGCGGTTAGTGTTGTCACCTCCCAGCAAGAGGTTCTCCAGTTTGATCCTCAGCTGGGGTGCCTTCTGTGCAGAGTCTGAATGTCCTCCCTGTGGTCATGTGGGTTTCCTCTGGGTGCCCTGGTTTCCTTCCACATCCCAAAGATATAATGTAGGTGGATTGGACACTCTAAATTGGTCCTAGGCGTGTGTGTGCCTTCCGTCGAAGGTTGAGCGCCAGGCTGGCAACTCGACACCGTAAAACTCTACTGCCAATCATGAGTGGACAGGTGAGCCACTGTGGTGACCCCTAACTGGGAAAAGCTGGAAGAAGAGATTACATACTAAATTTTTTATTTATTTATTGACATTTGATTACCGGGAAAGTCGACTGGGTAGAATTCCATTTTCAGTGGAGGACCATGGAGAAAAGCTCCAACTTATTATAGAACATTTTAAGAACATAAATTATACAGTCTGCAAAAGTAAAACAAAAGCATCTGCACTTCAAATAATTATAACAAATGAGACATACTATAAAAACATTGGTTAAGTATCGATACAAGGTATATAGCCATCATTTAACATTTAGAGAAATTTTAGACAGTTTGTAGAGAAATTAAAGGTAAGTTAGTCTAATACAAACAGGAATTGCAATATGAAGTGAGGGAAAGCAGGCTTATAGTATATTTAGAGAGATTACCAGGGAAGAGAATTAGATAGCAGTAAGAAAGTAAGTAAAAAAGAGAGAGTATGGAGGCACAAGGAATGAAAAGGTACTTGCTCACTTTTGGGGATATAGATTATCATGGTTTTGAGCAAGAGCAGAGCCAGATTTTAGCTAGGAAGTTTTTCAGAGTGGTTTTGAAAGATGAGAGGGAAAGTATATATTATATACTATGTCAGAAAAGAAGCTAAATACTGTAGTCATCTGTGCCTAGTAGATCGTAGTAGAAGTGTTTTATTGAAGGTTATGAGCTGGGGCCACTTTTCAGCACTGACTAGTCAGTGGACAGGTCATGAAAATGCATAATTAGAGATATACAAAACAACATAAACTATAATAACTCAGTAATCCTGCTAACAGATGATCATGTTGAAGAGCTGCAATTGTCAAGGTTCATTGTGAAGCATAGATCATGTATATTCTTACAAGTCGAATACCCCAGACTATGATTTACAGTCAAACAGATAAATGTAAATTTTGGTATGATGCACTCAGGTCAGCGTAAGACAAGACATTTGATGATGCATAGTAAAGCTGTATTTTACAGGTAAGATGGTTCTTCAGACAGGACAATGTTTTGATATTCAGCTATGGATAGCTACTGGAGTGTAGTAATGGTAAATGAGACAGTACATTATGATAACTGGTGAGATTGGTTGCAACAAAATTTCTTTGGAGGTGCAGGAAAGTAGGATATAATGTGAGGAAAATATATTAGTTTAATTAGTCATTTCAGCAACAGGACCTGTTAGTTGAGCCTTCATGAGACAATGGCAGTGGATAAGTGGAATGTTAATGGTGCAGTGTATTGTTAACAGCGCAGAGTACTGTTAACAGCATAGAGTACTGTTAACCATGTAGAGATGTACAGGTCATTGCAGTGTGTGGTGTGTTCATTGTTGGGAGGCCAGGACAAAGCTGCTGATTCACTGTGCTGATCTAGAGGTTGACTATTTGGTCCAAGCTGCCAGGTCTTGCTGCATGAAGGAATGCAGGTGTTTGTGAAATTAAAGAAGTGAATGGGACTAGGTAGAAAGAGTCCAATCTGTAGGCTCAGTGGGTACAGGAAAACAATGGCTGCTACTTGGGATAGCTGCTGGAGAAAAGAAGAGTGACTGGGAGGAGTAAACATGCATATACATTAATTTAGTGAGCAGATGAGGTGGTCACATGACTTGTCAGACTCTGCCTACATCCATGTGTATGCTAAATACATAGTCTTGTCTGCAGTATATTTGCTACTACCTGTGCTTTTGCAAGGATGGAATCAACATTCACTGCAAAGAAAATAATATGCTGTAAAAATATAGCGCTGTTGATCTGGAAAACAAAAAGTAAATTACGGCCCTTGAGGCTTTTATGAATAATTGCAGACTGCTGGCACAAAAGAGAATAATGCAGCAACACATTCCACTTGCTTGGCATCAGTTTCAATGCATTTCATAAAAAAGTGTGCATCATTTTCTTTTGGGATTAAATGACAAAAAAGCTTTTTTATAGGCCAAGAAGGGTTTTTTTTTTGTCTTTGTGTGTGACACAATCCAGTATCTACTTCATGCTGTTTACACTTCTATATCATGGATAAACTACAAATTTATGCAGAAGCAGACTTTTTATAACTTCTGTTGCTTCTCCTTAAATATATTTTTTTACTTTTTAAACTTGTGTCTATTGGGGCAGATGTGTGATATACTGAAATTGTAATCCTTCAAATCCTAAACATCTAGGAACTAATGGCCATCCAGAAGAATTACAGCCTGACATGGGCAGACACCTCTGCATACTTACAACCAGAAATGAATCTTTATAACAACATACAACATAGTTCCTGGAAAGACTTAAGTGTTACACAAACTGTATGCAAGGAACAGACAGCAAATGGTTTTCAGACTATTCTTGCAGATGTTGGGACTAATGAATGGCTGTTACTCATTCAACAGACTTCAGAATTTATTGTCTGTAAGCACCCTCAAGCATTTTTCAGTGATACAGATCTCCTTGTCCCCACATTATTGAGTATATCACAAAAATAAGTAAATAAATAAGTATTCTCATTTTAACTCTGGCAATTTATGTTAGAAAGTCAAAAATACATGCTTTGCAGCACCATATAAACACATTACATTTAGTTCTTTCCCAGAAGTGTTCTCTTTGAAGTTTTAAAGTTCTTTTCTGGAATGCAGTAAATTTACTATGTTTGAAAAGGCATTGTCACACTGTGGTGCATGTGAGAGGAAACAGTACAGACCACCCGAACCAGTTTCTTTATGTGGATATTTAATCTCTTTTACTAAAATCAAAGCTTTGATTTTGGTAATCAGACTTCTTTATGTGACGTTTCATGTTTATTTTTTTATCACTTTTATTCTGCCTTTTTCTTTTTTACTTTGGCTAGTAAGTGAAACTATTTTTTGTTGACATTGGTGCTACAGTCCACAGCAGCATACTGAATTTCTGCCAGAATATGCAATAATATTTTAATTGCATTTGTCATGTTCATTTGTAATATATGCTAATGGAGTGACTGTGGTTTAACCCTGTTCTCATTAGCTGTATAGATACTGCGCTGACAGTGTGTTTGGCAGACCTGATATAAGTTCTGGGACTTCTACTATGTGAACATTTATACTGGACTCTGTATTCATAAGTAGGGAGAGTGCACATACATCACAAATGTATCTGCAGTAGTAACCAACTGCATCTGTTCTAGAACCCTGGCTAAACTTTGAGCAGGACATTTTTCAGGGTGGCCTCTACTGCTGTATGAAGATCATGAAAACTGCACTTGTCCTTCTGTATCAAAAAACTGTAAGGTGCATAATGCCAGCAGCTGAACTACTGATCCTGATGTGAAACAGTTTGTAGTACATGGAGTGTGGCGATTATGTTCTAACATTCGATAAAAGACAAATCATTAAGTGTTACTAAAGCGCAAGACCCGATCTTAACAGATGTTAAATAGCCCCACATAATTTATTAAGGTTAAGTCTCATGCTAGGCAATTGCCAATACTGACCTGCAAAAGACAGCTGCAGCATAAAAAACAGATTTGTTTCTAACTGATGTCCATACTAATAAGGTGTCCTTTCCTCTTATAAACTTAGAAAGTATCTAGAATAACAGCATGTGTGTGTTCACCTGCATTTTCTCAAGAAAACAAAGTCTGAAACTGAAAAATACATCATTATTTAATGACGTCAGTCCTTGGAGATTTGTCTGAAAACTAATAGTTTTATGACGAACAGACCAAACATATTAAGCAAAAATCTGGACATTCTGCAAAAATCTAGACATTTGAGAGGAATGGCAAGACGATTGTCAGCATAATGGACTGTGTTACAATGTCTTTCTGATAGCACTCGCCAAGTGCTTTATGGCTTTGAAAGCCGGCAAAACACAGTGTTTTTTTTTCTTTCTTTTCTATAACTAGTAATACATGGAGCAGATAAAGCTCCATGCGCTATCAAGAATTATGATTGGTCTCCAATCATAACTGTTAATTATATGTTCTCGACATGGATGCCGGGATTCACCTCTCGAGTTTTGCTCTCAAGGTGAATGTCTTTGCATCCATGTCTCAAACACATAATAAGCAGGTTATAATCAGCGATCTGATCATAATCCTTTATTTGTTTCACTCAGCCAGCTGGCTTCTGTATTACAAAGTCTGTAATACCTGGGTGCCACTTTGGGAGGTCGTGCATCATGTAGTACCTGATAGCTGCAAACTCCTACCTTTTTTAATGGCTCAGAAGGCTAAGTGAAAATACCAGGCTGTGTTCCTCCTTTTTTTAGATTATACATATTTTATTATTTTATTATACTCTACAAGGGGATAAGCTTTGAAACATGTTAGCAAAACAAATCCATGTCAGAGGGGCCATGCAAGTTCATTCTGTTTTAAGGCAAAATCACATAGAATTAGATACTCTTCTAAGGATTCAAAAGTACCTGAGAGCAGCAGTTAAGAAAACTTAAGTACCCTGCTCAGCTCTGCTGATACCGGATGAAGTCTTAGTGATCTGTCTGATAACAGAGAGCCAGCTGTCTGTGGGATGGCATCTTATAAGTGCACAGTGACTGCACAATCTCCAAGTTTGTAAAATACACAGAAATGTAAGCATATTTAATGAGGTGCTTTACCAGCAAATCTCCACATTTTTTTAATTAAATTTTATAACATAAGATTCCTTCAGACTATACAAAATACTTCCAAACAATAGCAATTCTGTAGTCATTACTTTTCTAAATAGATAATTACAAATAAGCATATATAACTGAAGTACTGATGTCCGAACAGCTGATGCTAGAACACTTTGGAGAATGCGTAGGCTGGAATTCATAGACAATTATTGCATTAGCCTGTACAAATTATAATGGTTATTGGCCATGTGCAGGATGCGGGATATTCAAAGACACAACATAACCATACAGTGACAAAATAGCAAGCTATACAGCATGTGTTTGAGTGTATAACATGGAGACAAGGATCCCCATGCAAATAAGTCACATGGATTGTGCAAATGAGGGAAACCAAAATGCCTGACCAATTCAGAAACATAAAAAGAGCATACTGCTCAATAGTAAATACTCATTTTGAATACAGTAATTTATGGCGTGCATCAGGAGCAATGATAGGAACAGAAGAAGTTGCAACACAACAGCATATGTTGAGAGAAGCTACTGGGCTTAGTGCAGATAACCTTGTACACCACATCTACCCACACCATTGAAGAGGTACAGACAGTGCCTCATGCGCCATCAGTTCACAGACCACTGATTTACAGACTGTGGACTATATCTGAGTGGACAGGGATAGTATAAGGAACCTAGTCAGACCATGTCACCCATAGGCAGAATCAAGAAGGATGCATATTATTCCTGTTCTGTAGCCCTAGCTACAGGGATGACACTGTGGGACACACTGGGAATAGCATAAGTACCAGTCTTACAAAATCCTAAATAAGTTCCTTGATATAATTCTACATCATATGGAGGAGCATATATGTTTCTCCAAGAAAGTGTATGACAGAACAGACACCATCAAGTCTTTTTTATGACATAGCCCTTTTCCCTAAGGCCTTGGGAGCTATAGATTCCACTCTTGTTGCTATCAAGGCCACACTTGGTCCAGATAACTGTGATACATCAGTAGGAAAGGCTTTCACTCTATAAACTGCCAGGTGGTCTGTAATACAGTGGGCATTGTGTATACTATGTCCAATACACATGATTCACATATTTAATACATATTCCTGCGAGGGGAACTTTCCACAGGCTCAACTGGTTGACAGGTATATATATATATATATATATATATATATATATATATATATATATATATGTGTGTGTGTGTGTGTGTGTGTGTGTGTGTGTGTGTGTGTGTGTGTGTGTGTATGCTAGATAGGTATGTCTATACACACAGGTAACACACAGACAGGGAGCAGATAATATGTGATGTTCTGTGTTGTAGGTGATGTCAGATATGTCCAAAAGTACTGGTTAATGAAACCAGTACACAACCCTGCAAACATGTAGGAAATGGCCTATAACACAGCCCACATGGAAACTCAAAATGTATTTTAGCATGTATTTGAACTGCTGAAGTGATGCTTTGGATATTTAGAGACCTCAGGATGTGCCCTGTAATACAGTACAGATACCTGCAGTAAGATTTTTGGGTTCACAGTGGAACACAGCATGGCATGGCATTGCACAAATAGTTGTTGCAGCAGTGTAATACAGTCAAGATATCTGTGGTAAGATTTTGGGGTGCACAGTGGTACACAGCATGGCATGGCATTGCACAAATAACTGGCACAGCAGTGTAATACAGTCCAGATACCTGCAGTAAGATTTTTGGGTTCACAGTGGAACACAGCATGGCATAGCATTGCACAAATAATTGTTGCAGCAGTGTAATACAGTCCAGATATCTGTGGTAAGATTTTGGGGTGCACAGTGGTACACAGCATGGCATGGCATTGCACAAATAACTGGCACAGCAGTGTAATACAGTCCAGATACCTGCAGTAATATTTTGGGGTGCACAGTGGAATACAGTATGGCATGGCATTGCACAAATAACTGACACAGCAGTGTAATACAGTCCAGATACCTTTAGTAAGATTTTGTGGTGTGCAGTGGTACACAGCATGGCATGGCATTGCACAAATCACTGACACAGCAGTGTAATACAGTCCAGAAGCCTTTAGTAAGATTTTGTGGTGTGCAGTGGTACACAGCATGGCATGGCATTGCACAAATAACCGGCACAGCAGTGTAATACAGTCCAGATACTTGCAGTAAGATTTTGGGGTGCACAGTGGAACACAGTATGGCATGGCATTGCACAAATAACTGACACAGCAGTGTAATACAGTCCAGATACCTTTAGTAAGATTTTGTGGTGTGCAGTGGTACACAGCATGGCATGGCATTGCACAAATAACTGGTGCAATAAGAAATCATCTTGGCAGCACCTCCCATATTAGTCATAGCAGCAGAAAGGCAGGATTGAGGATATCATGGAAAATGTAAAACATAATGGGGGACAATAGTACTCCAATTCAGTAAAAATTTAATAAAACAATGGGTTTTGCATCAACGTGCATTTTAATAACAATAAGAAGTTTAAAACCCTAACATCTGGCATTACTGACTGACAATAATCATTAATGATTTACTAGAAAATCAAACATTTTTTGAGGTATAGGGCAAAAATATGAGGCAAAACTGGGGAAATTCTGTATAATCAGGAGTGTTGAAGGGTATGATAAAGAGTCAGGAGAGGAATATGCTGCAGCTTCGCCTAACTGAGGCAGAAGCAGGCACAAAATATCTGCAATGACAAATCTGCAGCATCTGCTCCACAACAATGGGCTATGACACAAATAACATAAAGTGAAATGTTACATGCATTATCACACCCGGGTTATGTAGAGCAGTGCAAGTACTGACTAGCATGTTCCCCAGACATCACCATGCACATTGAGGGGAGGGCAAGAAACATTCATCATCACTTGCAGAGATGTAGGGGAACACAGTGACAGGTGAGTGCAGCACTACAATTTTGGGTAGGGTCATAGGAGTCATTAGAAATGAACATTGTAGCCATCTATTATGAGTGGGTGTGCAGAGTCAGGGATCACATTCTCTAGTAGCATGGTGCAGCTGCCATGATTTGACCATTGTCACTGTCCGTTTTGTTAGCTTGCAGTGCCAGGGCTTGATGCAGTCCATAGCAGGAAAGAAACAGCACTATGGGTCATGCATGCACCTTGACAAGACACTCCATGTGTTGATCTTGATGAGTACCATTGTTCATGACCTGGACCATAGGCATGACAGTTGGCGGTAGCAGTACCCATTTGAAATGTTGGCACCTGCTTTAGTGAGTCCCATAATGCTGAGACTGAATAGCTGAAAAAATGGACTTAAATTAAACTGTCTTTGACTCATAGGGTCATGCACACCTACTAGGCTTATCATATGTGAGGTCCTTCAGAAGCCCAGCCTTATCTTCCAATGGCAGTTTCTAGCCCTTATGTTTTGTATACAAATGACCCCAAGATGGACCATACAGGGATATGTTGGTCCACTTACATGTTTCCACTATCCATGAGTGAGAGGGGTGTTGAAAAGAGGGATAATTTGTGGTTATCAATTAAAAGTACATTTGAATAAAATCAAGAAAGTACTTTGCTTTATGTGGAGCTGAAGAAAATTCCATAGAAGTGGCATTCTCTGTGATGCAAACCTATCCTTCTAAAATGTATTTATTTTGCAACAGAGATTGAGATCCTTTGAGTCAATGTTTATTATACTGTAGGTCTGACAAAATAAGGTCTATTAAAGCTCTATATGTGAGGCAGAGGTCACTTGTCAGTAGCTTGTATGAAAAGGGATAAGGCTTTGAGATGGTCTACATAGTATTTCAGTTTAGGCATTTTTTTCAGTAAGAAGGCATTGTGGTCATTCCAGTTGCATACTGGAAGGGGTATTACTGAATGATCAGCCTAATGCATGCCATGTGCAGTGGAATGATTGCATTCCTGTATCTGGACACAATACCTTTAGATATAAGTTGTGCAATGAAAGGGGACTTCCTTATAACACTATATACATTGATTCAAAGGACAATTCATTGTCAACATGGGCTTCCAGACTCTTAATTATGGGATCAGTTTTCCTAATGTGTTGTTAATGTGATAATTCAAAGGTGAGTTATGCTTGCTGAAGGAAACAAGTATATATTTCTTGGCATTTAGTTTTAGTCCATGGTTTTTGACACCAGCTATTTGTTCAGGACAGGCTCCCTTGAATTGTGGTGTCTTCTAGGGAGTTTATGATGACACCGAGTTTGAAGTCATTTCCAAACCTGGCTAAACCCAAACGCTTAACATTAATTTTGACCTCTAAGATGTAAATGGGAAAGAAGATTGTCCCAAAGACTGAATCCAGGTGTCCACCAGATACTGACAGGTCTTTTGGAGGAGGTACAGCCACCTACTCTTACTTCCTTTGTTCAATTTTTGATCCAAGTTAAACAGAGATTGACATTTAGCTGGGAGAATTTATTTATGACACCCAAGCATGGGATGCTGTTGAACACCTTTGCAATCTCACTTCAGGATCAAGATTTGCTACAAATGACAAAATAGGTGATACAGGCATGCATATAAGAAAATATTGATAATACTATTTCTTTGAATTGGTTTATTTACAATTTGAAGGGATGTTTAAATAAACAATGGAAGTCAAATATTAATGAAATATTATTATTGCTGATTGATCAGTTAGAAGCAGTTAAGTAGGTTATTTCTTCTTGGCTAAAGACAAATATTTGAGATTATTTAAAGTATCATTAAAACAACACATTATTTATTTTCCTTTAGTTATTAGATGGGCAAGGTAGACATACTTTTAGATGGGAAGCCCTAGCTCAGGCAGACAGGAGTGTGTAGTCATTGAGTCTTCTCAAATATAATTTCAGATAACTAGGAGTTGCATTAGGGAACAGGTGGAGGAGACCCTGGAGAGGTGGAGATATGCTCTAGAGAGAAGAGGACTGAAGGTCAGCAGGACTAAGACAGAATATATGTATGTGAATGAGAGGAAGGATAGAGGAATGGTGAGGATGTAGGGAGTAGAGGTGGTGAAGGTGAATGAGTTTAAGTACTTGGGATCAACAGTTCAGAGTAATGGTGAGTATGGAAGAGAGGTGAAGAAGAGAGTACAGGCAGGATGGAGTGGGTGGAGAAGAGTGTCAGGAGTAATTTATGACAGACGAGTACCAGTAAGAGTGAAAGGGAAGGTCTACAAGAGGTAGTGAGACCAGCTATGTTATACGGGTTGGAGACAGTGACATTGACAAAAAGGCAGGAGTCAGAGCTTGACGTGGCAGAGTTGAAGATGTTAAGATTTGCACTGGGTGTGACAAGGATGGACAGGATTAGGAATAAGTATATTAGAGGGTCAGCCCAGGTTGGAAGGTTTGGAGACAAAGCCAGAGAGGCAAGATTATGTTGGTTTGGACATGAGCTGAGGAGGGATGCAGAGTATATTGGGAAAAAGATGCTAAGGATGAAGCTGTCAGGTAACAGGAAAAGAGGAAGGCCTAAGATAAGGTTTATGGATGTGGTGAGAGAGGATATGCAGGTGGTTGGTGTGACAGAGCAAGATGCAGAGGACAGGAGGAAATGGAAACAGTTAATCTGCTGTGGCAACCCCTAATGGGAGCAGCTGAAAGAAGAAGAAGAAGAAGAAGAGGAGTTGCATTATTTATTTAAAGAGTAAGTAGGTTTAATTGTTTGAAGTATGTTTAACAGTACTTTAATACAATATATACCCTGAAATGGGAACATGACACTGATAAAATTAATGCACTGATAAACTGCACTCTTAAACAAGGTAAAATAGTGTGTTTTCTCCATTTGGATATTCACATTTAATAAGTGCACTGAAAACTTTTTAAAAAGGGAAGACCCCAAATCTGGCTTGGTTAGTTTCAAAAGTATGTGAAGTATTTGAGGATGTGTTGCCACCAGTGTTGCTGAGACTCATAAATTATGTAACGATACCTGGGTATAAGGTGCTAGTCACAACAACTCATACTTAAATATTTTCTATTAAGAAGGAAAGAAAATCTGGTAAAGACATTGGACACTATAGACATATCTTTAATGAATTAGCATTACATATAATTATGAAAATTTGTAATTCATGAATGATAAAAACTTAAATGAGATTATTCAAACTGCACAGTATGGGCATTTGGCATTGTGCCGGAGGGGTGGGGGTGGGGTGGGGTGGGGGCAAGCCATGCTTCATTCTACTTCAAGCTTTAATATTCTGTTTTGAAAATAAAGACTGAATATGTTTCATTAGTAAACATAGATCCAGCCAAAGAATTTGAATTTCTTAAGAGGCATCTGATGTGAATGATTTTGGAGTACTACCAATAGCATTCTCAATGTGCGACTCTTATAAAACAAATTTTTCAGTCAGCTCTGCAGTCCGCCACCATAAATTAGTGAAGTCTACCATTAATGAGCACAGCTATGATATACAGAAAATGAATTTGATCAATGCTCTTTACAAGCATAAGATTGATTGTACAATTTGTAAAATGTTTCAATTCATAGTACTTGAGAAAACTGTAGTAAAACCCAAGGGTGGACCCTGGGAGACTATTTTAGAATCCAAGGAATTGTTATTGCAACTGAGGCTTCATGCACAAGCTCCACCAAGTTTAAATGAAAGTTTATCTACAGCCAGTATCCTTAAGCTTTGGGCTAAATAATAATACTTGATTTTATGATTGGTGTTACAGCATATATTCAATTTTAGTAGTAGTAGTCAATTTGATACTTGCTCATTGTATTATTTATTTATTTAGGTTTAATGTATGATTATATTCACATTTCAATATTGTTTAACATTTTTGATTCAACAGATTCATTATTTAGTATGTCGTGCCTTTAAGATTCTAATTGGTGTATGATGTTTTTGATTTAATGTTATAAATGAAAGAAGGTTAATTAAGTTTACTTTGGTTCTGATTAAGTCTGTTATTTTAAGCAGATGAAAGTACTCAACTATTGCTTAATAAATTTTATTATTTTATTATTTACAGAGGTTGTGAGTCTCTTTGTTCTTGAGGCAGTTGCTGCATTTTTTAGCCTACCATCATTTTCACTAACTGCAGGAGTAAAACTGTTGCCCCTTGTTGCCTACACTGTTTATTCTAAGTATTAACCTGCTCCTATATAACATTTCAAAAAGCCAGAGGGACTTGAAGACCATTTATAGTTTGTGCAGATGATGTATTGTGAAGTTGTTGCTGCAGAGTTGTACTTCATGTTTAAGGCTTCATGCAATTTAAAAAGTTTGAATATGGAAGGAAAAGTTATTCAGCTATTATAAGCAACAAAGTGACTCAAAATGTGGTAGGTGTCAACTGATGTGCCTTTATTTTTTTTGGTGAGGAACTTAATTTAAAGAAAATTAACAGAAGTAGAGTGGAGTGAAAAAGTGGTAATTATATCACTACAGGCTTGGTGTACATAGTAAAATGTGAAACACATCCTGAAAGATCTTTATAAAAATGTGTGTATGATCATTGTTGTGACATTTGTAGAAAGAACTCCAACAATGCATTATACAAACATTCATTGGTATGTTACAATTATAAGAAATTTTAGTTTGGGATTCTTGAGGGTGGTGTGTGGGAAACAAGAATTGAATATAAAAAAAAACGTTTTGGTAATTAGGCCTCAATGCCTCACTTTTTCTGGGGCTAGATGAGTATTTATCAACCAATCAACTCTATTCTAAAATCGAGGGCAGCAACGTTATGAATGATTTTACACTGAATTTTGAGCACAATTTTGCATTTAGGGATGTTATCAATATGGCGTGTGCTTCATGAATTAATTAAATCTATTTTCTATACAATTGTAAAACAATTTTTAACTTTCAGTTTTTAATTTTTAATTTTCAAATTTTGGATAAAGCATGGAATTTTCAAAGATTGTATATTTTTATAAGAATAACGTTTTTAGAAAATATGTTTGTAATGGATTGGTGGTTTTAAACAAGTGTTCTTGTCATGTGATAGCCTTATGGTGTAATCAGAAGTAGTGATGAAGTTCCTTTTATTTTGTATGGGATGAACGCATTTTTGCAACAGTTAATTTTTCGCTGAACTCTGGATTTAAATTTTGATATTCTACATTTTGACTTTCGCTTGATTTAGATCCAGTTTTTCACTTCCTAATACAGGCATGATTGGGATCTTATTTACTGATTTAAAATAGCACAGTTCACTAAGGTAAAACTTGCTGAAATAGTATTTGTTTTTGATGCAGCTTCTCATTCTTTATCACAGTGCATGTCATATATATACCAGTATTTACAACTGATGCAGATGCTGGTAAAGCACATTAACTTTATTAACACAAACATGAAATGTTTGGGATTTAAAATGCACTTTTATGCCATGTAAATATTTTAAACAATGAATCAGTGCTTGCTTGCATGTTAAGCAATCTTTAGATAAAATTTACTGTCAATATATGTATTCTGTTAAAGAACACAGGCATCTTTTCAAAACTGAATGCAGAATCTGTATTCAACTTTTACCATTTTGTAAGTTCAGGGGTGGCTGGTAGCTAGCCTAATCCTATCTTCATGTAAAATAATGATTTTTATGCAAAAATACAATTAAAAAAATAGAGCGCAGTCAGAGCCGATGCTGTTGCCTTATTGGAGTTACGGCTGTGATGGGCAGTCCACTGAGATATGCATTTGGGGGCAGAAGCTTTCCTGTCTCAGTTTCTGTCCACTGCAATATCATTTTTATTTTTAGATTTTGGTTCACTGACTTGTATGTAGAGCAACAATGCCTAACAGGAGACAAGGGTAAATATTTTTTATTATTTGTTTTCCCCACTATATTGTAATGGCTTGTGACTCCAACTGTAGTAGCAATTTTAAAGTGAGCAGTGAACACAGCTCAAGTATTATGCATTTTCAAGTGTCAGTTGGTTGACTTTGTCATTTTCAGTTTGAGTTTATTAAATTAGCAATGGCTGATTTTCCTTTGTGCCCCACCAGACCAGACTCCATAGGAAACTCTGAACTCTTGTTATCACAATACAAGGCTTGATGACATAGGTCCACTGAGTATAATATAAGGTTACAGAAAATGGCTCACTTTTTAAATGAAAGCAAAATAGTAAGGATATACTTTCTAGGGCACTTGGTACATTATAAAATAGGACTCCCCAGCCTGGTCACTATTCAGGATGTTCTACAGGTAAGTGCTCGCCATTGCACATGCTCTTCAATGGATATGTTACTTGTCCTGACTCTTCACTAAGAAAATGCTGCCAGCCTTTCTTCATTCACAAAGCTGTACCATGACATGTTCTATACTGTCAAAAAAAAAAAAAAACAGCTGTGCACAGGTACCACCCTGTTTTAACTTGAGCTTTTAGCACTAATTCAGAGGCAAAGGCATGTTTTGTGAAGGAATCATAAATAACCTGCTTCAAGAGTTATAAAAGATATTGATTTAACAGATTTCATATAAGACCAATAGAAGTGTGAATTAAAGGAAATTACTGGGCACTATAATTCCCTAAAAATTACGTCAGTGCATCTATAGTTTGTGCAGTGGGTTACTATAGAAAATGTGACAACAAGGAATAGAAGAAGAAAGATATGGATCTAGAAGCTAATGAGATCTTTCTTTACACATCAGCAGGGCCTATTTAGACCTGGGGGCCTGGATCTGTGTCTTTATCTGCACCCTTGTTAATCTGGCCATGGCAGTATCTTTGCTAAATTTTCCTTAGCCATTCAATACACTCGATATCTCTATGAAAAAAGGGCCTCGCAATCAGTGGCATCTCAATCTGACCACTAGGTTGGCTACTGTTTCACTGAAGCTCCTGTGGCTTGGTCTACATGACTGAAGCGAGCTTTGTTGATATAAAAGAAATAACCTACTCTGAAATCTGACAACTTCAAAGTTACTTATATTAGAGTTGATGGCAGAAGGGATCTTACCCTGCATGGGATGGTGAAAAGTAATGAAATTCAGTCCAGAAAATATTACAACTAACCCACTAAAAACATTATTGCAATTTTTCTGACTTGGTGCTGACAGGCAAGTACCTATTGATGGTTGCTTATGCAGAGAAGACTTGGTCTTGGTCTAGGATTTAGCTTATCCATCAGAACACATCAGATGTTCCTGAATGGTGGAATGTGTCAGTGCAAGGCTTTCACTGAGTGAACAGTGAACCAAGACTTAAACACTAGGAAATTAGCTCGATATGCATGAATGTAATTATCCAGCTTTCATCCATTGACCAATAATTCCTTCTGATATCTTTTCTATAGTCTTAGATGTTCGGAAGAAAGATTATGTTTTAGATCACTTGAATTTTTATAGTGAAGCCATATATTATTACTTTCTTGTTCATTTATTAAAGAGGACTCTTTTTATATTGAACATGTGCTAGCCTAAACAAGAAGCACATTCCTTCTGTATGCTGCCTTTACTGCATGCAGGTGCATTTTTATGTTATAAACTTTTGTATGGAGATTGTGATGCTGCCAGCCCAGCTAGCTGGAATTTTGTAAATAATTCTATGTCATTTGTGGATATTGCTCTGACTTATACAGAACTGTATGTTATGTACTGAACTTCAAGAATGTAACCACAGTGAACCCTATTGGAAAAGATCAGAAACGTATATAAACTATATACCTGTGAAAATGTATGTTTTAATAGTAGAAGCTGGAACATACAGAGTTAACTTGCAAAACTTCAAGGAAATAAGTTGGAATCAAAGTGTTTTACGATTGTGTTATGTCCCAGTTTCAATGCAGCAAACATACAGTGTCTAGAGCTAGAAGTTTTTCTATTGTCGTGAAAGTAATTTTAATTACTAGCAAACACAGATAAAAGCAAGCTGGAAAGAAGGTTCACCAACTAAAATGAAGTATATCGACCAAATAAAAACAGTATAGTGAACCATACAATGGCAATAACTTCACTTAAATCACACAAGTTAAGCATAAAAACAAAAGATTTAATCAAGCGTTTTCACAGCCATTCCATGCTGCTTCATCAGACAACTTCAACAAGGTAAAAAACACATTTAAATACCCCTTATAACCAATGGAAACACTCACTCAATTACCTCTTAACTAAATTGAAAACAATTATATTAAAGGCATACACATTATTAATACTCAAGTCCTATTAGAATGAATAAAACACTAATAAAAAACTTTAATAAAAATCGTGTCTTAAAAAGACCCCTGCTCTTAAGGGCATGTTTGATAGATATCATTTCACTCAAACCATGCCCCTTATATGCCTCCAGACAAAGTATCCACTTCATTTCAGAGGATTCATTTGAGTCCTGATATCTCCCCATTTCCTATTAACCTAATAGTCACTATAACTAAAAAAACGAAAACTGTGTGCATTACTATTGAGATTCACATGTTTCACCAAATGCATTAGCACTTAGTCCTATACTAATGCCATACAAATCCTCTCTCACCTGATTCCTTAGGTGCCTGTCAGTGTTTCCCACATAGAACGACTGGCAGGTCACACAACATGCTAAGTACACTAAATGGCATGTATTGCAATTAGCTTTTATCTTAAAACTGTATTCCTTCCCCGTATCTGGGTGTACAAAACTGTTGGAAGAATCTAAAAGCTCACAATACCTACATTTGTGACAGGGTATTGTACCAAATGGGGTATCACTGACCAGTGTAGCTGCACCTATCTTCGGATAACAAAGCATCCTTTTCAAAGACTTCTTATTTTTATATAAAAATGTGGTCACTTAGGTCAGAAAATCAGAACCTACTCAAAATCTACAAACCTTTACAGCCACTTGGACACTCTCTGCTATCCTGCTCCTTAGCTAAACTATGGAACTCTTCTCCATTCCTACCTATCTGCAAAGTGGGAATGCCCTTGCTTCTTCCCCACATAGGACCCTCCTATATCAAAACCCACCTTCTAACTCTGTGCATCAGCTCTGCATTCACATCATTTGCTCTCCTACTCCTCCTTAACCTCCAGATTTTGTTACTTTATTTCCAACAATTTCTCATCATCAATTGTAATACACTGTTAAATGACCCTTACACTGCTCTGTTGCTAGATTTTTACTACTATTATTGTGGAATGTAAAATTTCAGTTGTAATTCACTGTTAATGACTCTTAGACTGTACAGTTGCTAGATTTTATTATTATTGTAGAATGTAGATTTTTTTTTTACTGTAGAATGCTAAATAAAACTGTATGGCTTCTTTGCTTTGTATGTGTATATGCTAATATGTTTGTTATTGTTACTGGAGCTTTTCTCCTAGGGTCTCCAATAAAAATGGGCTCTTTTTAGGCCCAGTGGACTTCCCTAGTCATCAATCTGAAATAAATAAATAAATAATTGTTAACATGATGAAAACTTACCATGATAGGGAGGCTCTTGTGCTGAGTATTTACAGTGGATCAACTGTTAAAGAGAAACACCAACTGCTAGCCACACAGAAGCAAAGGAATCCAGTAGAACTCACTGAAATCAACTCCGGATACAATAAAAGCCTGTAAACTGTCAACTTTATTAAGTGTTCACTTTAAAATCCACTTTTCGTCAAGACACCGTTGCTCAACTTCTTCAGATACAAAAAGGTGCACAAATTAAAAGCCTATCAAAGCAATAAATGTCATTTAAATTTACACTTACTGGATTCCTTTGCTTCTGTGTATTTACAGTGGATGGCAAGAGGACTCTAAGAGGGATCTGGTGACTGATCTCCTCAGTGAGGCTCAGACTGACACTTCAGTGGAAAGCGTAGCAATGTCCCAGCAGTTATACCCTACCCAGGTTCGAAAAATCTGAGCAGTATTACAGAAGTTTGGGGACATGTTCACTGGGAAAGTAGGGTGCACCTACCTGGTGCAGCACCATGTGGATACAGGAACCCAAAGGCCTATTAAGCTGGCCCCTTATAGGGTGCCTGAGAGAATCAAACAGACTCTGAGGAAGGAGATACAGGAAATGTTGGAACTAGGGTTAATTCAGGAGTCCATAGTCTCTGGGCCTCCCCAGTGGTGCTGGTTCCAAAGAAGGATCGCCGCACCAGGTTCTGTGTGGACTACAGGAAATTAAATAGTCACACAGAGTCAGATGCTTACCACATGCCTAGGGCAGATGAAGCCCTAGAGCATCTGGGTGGGGCCAAATATCTTACCACTATTGATCTTACCAAGGGTTACTGGCAGGTACCCTTGACTCCTAGTGCTACAGAGAAGTCAGCCTTTGTGATTCCTTTTGGCTTGTATGAGTTCACAAAGATGTCCTTTGAGATGAGAAATGACCTACCGACTTTCCAGAGGCTGGCAGATTATATCCAGCAGGAGCAGGAGATTTTGCCCTTGCTTACCTAGATGATATTGCCATCTACAGCCATTCCTGGCAAGGGCACCTTCAGCATGTCAGGGAGTGCTGGGCAGACTACAGAGGGCAGGATTGACCATTAAGCCTAGCAAATGTCAGGTGGGTATGGCAGAGGTTTCCTACCTGGGACACAGAGTGGGGAGTGGTAAGATCAGGCCAGAACCCGCCAAGGTGGAAGTCACTCAGGCATGGCCTGCCCCTGTTACCAAAAAGCAGGTGAGGTCATTTTTAGGACAGCAGGGTACTACAGAAAGCTCATCCCCAGTTATAGTACCACAGCTGCTCCCCTCACAGATCTAACAAGGGAAAACAGGCCAGATAAGGTAGTGTGGACCCCAGCATGTGAGCAGGCATTCCAGAAGCTTAAAGGAGGTTTGGGAGGACCCCCATGTGTTAGCCAGTCCAGATTACAGCAAAGAATTTGTTGTGCAGGTGGATGCTTCAAACCATGGGGTGGGGGCTGTACTTAGTCAGGTTTCCTGAGGGGCAGAAGAGCACTCAGTGGTATATCTCAGTCGTAGGCTCTAATCCAGGGATGAATGTTATGCAGCTGTAGAAAATGAATGGCTAGCAATAGTGTGGGCACTGCAGAAACTTCAGCCTTATCTGTATGGAAAGAAATTCACTGTAGTTACAGACTACAATCCCTTAACATGATTACATTGAGCCAGCCAGCAAAATGCCAAGTTACTAAGGTGGAGCCTAGGACTGCAAGCATATGATATGATGGAGCAACACTGCAGTGGGTTTAGCAATGCCAACACAGATGGCCTCTCAAGACTGGGAATGGGGTAAGGTATTCCCAGATAGGCTCAACCCTCTCAAACAATGTTTCTTAAGGGGCACTTGAAAAACTAGCTTGGGTTTTTAGGGGGGGGCTGTGATGCTGCTAGCCCATCTAGCTGGAATTTTGTAAATAATTCTATGTCATTTGTGAATATTGCTATGATTTATATGGAAATGTATGTTATGTACTTAGCTTCAAGAATGTAACCACAGTGTGCCCCACTAGAAAAGAACAGAAATGTATATACACTATATACCTATGCAAATGTATGTTTTAATAGTAGAAGCTGGAACAAAGAGAGTTAACTTGCAAAACTTCAAGAAAATAAGTTGTAATCAAAGTGTTTTATGATTGTGTTATCTCTCAGTTTCAATGCAGCAAGTAGACACAATGTCTGCTTTTTCTATTGCCTTGAAAGTAATTTTAATTACTAGGTTTAAAATGTGAAGTATTTTATTGCTTCCTAGAAGCTGCGTATCTGAGAAATATGTACTTCTCACACAGAGATGATAAAATTCTGTTGGTATCTGTTAGCCTGGGAATTGAAGGCAGGTGACAAAGACTGATTTCATCCAAGTTGACCCAGCAGTGATGTTTGATAGTAATTTAAGAACTCTCTCTCAAAGAAAGACTGAGCATTTTGTATCTTGTTTTGGACCTGGAAACATCCTCTCATCAGCACTTGCTTTGTTAATAGTAAGTAACTAGGAAAAACTATTTTATTTTAGTTGTAGAAAAGAATATAGTAAAGATTAGTTAAGGTGTTTTCTGTATTTATTTGAGGCTGTCCTGCAATGTTGTTTTAAAATATGTTCTGTGATTCTGAACTCTGCAGTAACTGTGTAGTTTGAGTATTGTCTTATTGTTTTATTGGTTATTATTAAATATATTTAAACCTATCTTTGTGGCTGATATTTGTGAGACATATTTAAGCTCTTAGGATAATTGGATATGTATTTGATGACACTGTACAGATCACTCCTAAATAGCCTTGCTCTTGGTCACACTTACCATTTGGATAATAGTAACATTACACAGTAGGATTTGGCACCTTTTGTAAGGGCCTTAAAGTAGTGGTTGGTGGCAGTGATAACTACCTTATAGTCTGGGCAGAAAGGGGTATAGCTAGAAAATCTGTGCCAGCCTTCCCCAGGACTGTCTGTGTGGTTGTATATAAATCAAATCTCAAGGTGTGTGTGTGTGTGTGTGTGTGTGTGTGTGTATGTGTGTGAGATACTTGGGCAGGGAAATGAAGCACTGATGGAGACAGAGAGGGTGCCAGAGGTTTTTGCTTGACCACTCGGCTGAGATCTTAACCCTATAGCTGTGCCAGTGGGTAGTCTTATTGGGGATCTGGAGAAAGAGGGAGAAACCATCCCCAGACTGACTGTGATCTCTGTGTGCTCTTAAGGGAAATTGCACTTTACTGTGTGTGTACTTGTCACCCTCCCATTGTGTACGTCCCTCACTGTTGCCAGTGGTGAGGATTGAGGCTCTTTGATTACTAGGCCAGTGCAGGGGTGTCACAGAGATTTTCAGCTGGTCACCTCAATCTAATAAAAAAATGTGAGTTTCTCACTTTAAATACTTCATACATGACAGACAGCAGGAGAAACCTAACTCTTAGTAAACTGCTACTTCTTATCTTTATATTTCCAGCCTCTGGCCTTTAAACAGTAGGACAAACATCCATTTATTTACCTTCACTCTATTACCGCAGTAGGAGGGTTGATCCTTACTTACCATTTTTCAGTTACAGCCCAAGATTGAATGATTTTTTGCTATATAGACTTAGACAGACAGGCACATTCAGTACAAATGTAAAGAGCAGGCTGCTGGTAGTTTATATCATGATTTATAAAATCTTCAACTATGTTTGCTCTCAACAAAATCATGCAAACCAAAATAAGCTGCAAAATAACATGTCCCCTAGTAATGCAAACTGTAAAGCAGACTGTTTATAATGCAAAAACAAATAGTCAAATGTGTAAGCAGATCTTACTTTACATCTTAACGGGTCTATATTATAACACTGAAGTCTTACAACTTTGAATGTTATAATATCAAACCCATTAGAGCGAACGCTGGAAATAGTGAAGCTGCAGAACACCGAATACTTTCCTAGGGAAAGTATTCGATGGGCCGTTTCTGCAGCTTTGCTATTTCCTCGAGTGTGGAGCGAGGTTACAGACAGGGTTAAGTTAAGTGTGTGAATGAAAGTGAGTGTGCGATAGGGACCTTAGCGTTAGGGAGCGAGTAAGGTGAGTGTGCGATAGGGACCTTAGAGTTAGGGAGTGGGTGAGGTGATTGTGCGATAGTTAGAGACCTTAGGGTTAGGGTTGGGTTAAGGTAAGTGGATAGATAGTTGTGTATGTATGGTTTAGTGTAGGGTTTTGTGAAGTGTATGTGTGTGTATTATTTATTTTGGTGTGCTTGTGTTGTGTTTATGTTTGTCAGAACAGCAAATTATTTCCCTGGGAAAAAATTTGCTATTCTGACTGTTTGGTTTTCTGGTGTTTTGCTTTAATGCGTTCGATATTATAACATTCAAAGTTGTAAGAATTCGATGTTATAATATAGACCCCATCTTAACAAGCAGACACTGGACTCACTGCATAAAACAATCTAGGTTGTAAAACATTCAGCTGAGTGCAAGATTATACCCAGTATCACTGTAAACTTTAAATAGTAGCTATTTAATAAAGACAGAACAAAGAAATGATGTTGAATTGGTTAAGATACCATGCGAGTAACAGGAGAAGGGAGAAGAGAAGAGAAGAGAAGAGAAGAGAAGACAAGAGAAGAGAAGAGAAGAGAAGAGGAGAGAAGAAAAGAGAAGAGACGAGAAGAGAAGAGAAGAGAAGAGAAGAGAAGAGACGAGAAGAGAAGAGACGAGAAGAGAAGAGAAGAGAAGAGAAGAGAAGAGAAGACAAGAGAAGAGAAAAGAAGAGACGAGAAGAGAAGAGAAGACAAGAGAAGAGAAGAGAAGAGACGAGAAGAGAAGAGAAGACAAGAGAAGAGAAGAGACGAGAAGAGAAGAGAAGACAAGTGAAGAGAAGAGAAGAGACGAGAAGAGAAGAGAAAAGAAGAGACGAGAAGAGAAGAGAAGACAAGAGAAGAGAAGAGAAGAGAAGAGACGAGAAGAGAAGAGAAGAGAAGAGAAGAGAAGAGAAGAGAAGAGAAGAACTGAGCAACATGATCAAAAAATAATTCCTTGTGGTCAGCAGTTAGTCTTGTGTGGCTGAGATGAATGCAATGTGGTTTATGTGGAACTATTAAGAGGGCTTCTCACCAAGGAAAAAGCCTACATTGAGAGTGAGTGAGTACATTTTGAGAGCTTTGTGAGAAGCATTGAGTTTTACTGCTAACCATTGACAGCTTGTATCCTTATGCAAATAAGCAACGAGTTTGGTTACTGGTAACCATTGGCAGCTTGTATTCTTATGTAAGAGTATCATGTAGTTTGTTGATAACATTATCAGAACATCAGAGCTGTGGTCACGTCATTGAATGGTCTGGTCATCATGATTATTTCAAAAGTAAGTGGAGCCAGCTATACATTCATCCATTTTCCAAATCATTTGTCTTTGAGAGGGTTTTTATTGCAAAACAGAATCAACAATTGCATGATCTCAGCACAGAACTAGTCAACTGGATATGACAAGGTATTGAATATCAGCATATACTTTATGGTTAGATTAGTACGAGGTTGTGAAAGAACAAATAACACTGTACAGTAGATTAGGCAAATAGAAAAAAAACAAGGAAAAATTACGTTTCCAATTTTAAATAATGATGGTAGTATAAATCATTAACCAAGGATCAGGATCTTTGTCTGTTACCTCCCAGTGATCCCTGTTGTATTTAAACCCAGTAATACTCATTTCCATAATGTGAGAGAACTAATGTCATCAGAGCCCCAGAGACTATCTTAATATGCTACCAAAGTCATAGATTGTGGATCTGTCCCTAAAAGATTAGCATACATCTTTATGAAGAATTGCAGCTCTGGTGTTGAAAGGGATCTTATTGATTTCCATTTGGAGGCAGTGTAAAGTCTAGTTAACATGAGCAACTGAAGGAGACAGATTTTCTTAGCAGCAGTCAGCCTAGGCCATGTGGAATACTCCGTCAATATTGATTCCATTCTATGGCTATGGCTATAATTGTACAATTCAGAAATGTGGATGTTAACTCTGCTACAGCTCTCCATAAGCGCTCAGTCAGGTAGCATCCCGACAACTTATGAACATAATTGCCAACTCCCCCGGACATTCCAGGCAGTCACCTAATTTACTATAACTCTTTTTTATCATACAAGCTGGGCTCTAGTAGCCCACAAAGACCAGTTTCAATTGATGCATTAGAAGTCTTGCTGTTCTAAGTTGTCTGGGAAGGAAGTTGATCTGCTCAGAGAGTTTTGTCTGAGCCTCATCCAAAGCAAAGTTTTGACTATAATTGATCAACATTTGCTCAATCTTGTCAATTCCATGTTTGCAAAATAATGCACAGATGTGATAAGCCTTCAGAGCATGCGCATTTCACCTAAAGCCAGGGAGACTAGGAGTGGCATGCTAAGTGTAGTATGCTGGATATGGAAACAGGATTGGTAAGGAGAGTGATAAACAGTGTGTCTCAGGTATGGCAAGCCCAAGTAGGGTAGACTACACTTACTTATCCAGGTCTTATGTGTATAAATATATATATATATATATATATATATATATATATATATATATATATATATATATATATATATATATATATATATACATATATATATATATATATATATATATATATATGTGTGTGTGTGTGTGTGAGTGTATAGATCGATAGATAACAGTGGCACTGCTGAAAGCATTGTCGTCTTACCGCAAGAGATTCCCTGGTTCAATTCTCAGCTGGGGTGCCTTCTGTATGGAGTTCGCATGTCGTCCCTATGTTCATGTGGATTTCCTCTGGGTGCTCTAGTTTCCTCCCACATTCCAAAGAAATGCAGTAGGTGGGCCATAGGCGTGAGTGTGTGTGCAAGTGTGTGGTGTGGAAGAACTACAGTGGCAGGACTAGGCACCTGGTGGTGTAAGCCTCAGCTCTAGATGATTGTTAGTGTTGAAATGACACTCTGACTCCATGTTCAAAACATACACACACACAGACACACACACACAAACACACACACACACACACACACACACACACACACACACACACACACACACACACACACACACACACACACACACACACACACACAGTATGTCACAGTAAAGACAAAATGGAATAATAATGCAATGGATAAGAGAGTTTATTTTTTTCTATATAGTAAGAAAGCATATGGCAGCTAATACAAGTGAGGTGTGTGTATGTTAACCAATATATTTTTCAAAGAGATTATCGTAACCTAAATGAAACTTGGATAAGCACTTTGTTATATAAGTGCTGGTTCTTAAATATTCTGATGTACAAGGGTAAATGAAAAGGCTATGTAGATACATAAGGGCAAAAATAAGGGCATAAATACATGTTTTTCTGTCATGTCAGAGAAGATAAAAGGGAAGAGTGTAATGTACTAATTAGGATCTAGGATTAGGTTCAATTGTGCTACCATGTTATCTGTTAACAAGAACAGCCTTACTTTAATGGACTATTGATTTGTAATGAAGGTAAGCACTAAAAGAACTGGCATGGAACAAAACAAGCACATGGCCATTATATATGTTCTTGGCACTCCAGTCTGTGGACACAGTGATTGCATTTGTAAGCATTCACACACACACAGAAACCTGCCCCCTTACTTGGATAAGAAGCCTGGGGTACAGCATGTGGCAAACTATGCAGTGCAAAGAAACAGAGTATAGAAGGAGTTACCTAATCTGCTAATGAACACACCCTTCACAGCAGCAGCTGATTACTCTAGGCTTATGTCAAAAAGTGCCTATTTACGTATCAACTGTCTTTGATTGAACTGTGATATAACAGATATATTCCTCCTAACTCTCTCCTGAAAAGTCATTGCTCTGAGCTCATGTATGGTTCTGGTCAGCCTAATCAAGCTGAACAAGCCATCGGAGACCTGTATTGTAAAAGATTGCAGAGCCTTTTTTTAATTTAAGACTGCTGAGCTTTGATCCTGCAACTCTGTTAATAAACAAAGAATCAGTAGACTATTCCAATAACTTTGCTTTTTGTAGAGTCACCATATTTGTGACCTTAACTAACATCCTTTCCTTTGCATTAGCAGCCTTTCCCCCAGGTGCATCACAGAGTTGTGCATCGAGCTACAAAATTGTTTTAGGTCTAGTGCATAAGGTGGACTGCTTCCTTAATTCTTCTACTTTTATTGGCTCTGACAAAGTGGTCTCATGCTGTTATTTGTATGTCCACCCTTTCATTAGTTGTGCATTATAGACACTTCACACATTCCTTTTAGTAAGTAGTATATGGTGTTGCTCTCTTTTCCATAAAAATATGCATCAACTGACACATGGATACAGTGAATCAGATGTTTTAGAGTCTGCCCATTGCACTGTCTTCATTTAGCTGGTAGTCCTCTAATATTATATCCAGTCAATATCATATAGAGTCCAAAATATTTTAAAGAAATCAGAAAAACAAGAGGCTTGCCAAACTTACATAGAAAGAGATCATTTACAAACTTACAAAACATTCAACATCAGTAACACAAGCTGTAACCTTTCAATACTTGTTGTGAATGACCATCAGTTATGGCTGTACCTATAAATTATAATCATGTTCTTTCTTATTCAACATAAATCAGCAATTCACTTTAAAATAGGAGCTGAAGTACCATGGTTATATATGATTTTTTTTCATCTGTCATTCATCATGGTATGAAAACCATTATGGAATTGTGGCTAGGTCCTTGACATTAAGGCTTTGACACTGACTGCACCCCCCAGATATCATTGGTGCATTTAGGATTCTGAGCAATGAAGGACCTGGCTGAGGACAGATGCTAATAAACAACTTAAATCAGCTTGTCCATCTTTATGGGAATGAGAAAACTAAGTTCTGCCTGAAGAATATCGTCTAGAAAACCCTAGCACTATACCACCATATAAAAGGATTTGGGAATATAGGGCCTAAAAAGGTCTACATACTTTCATGCAGAACATTGTGAACATTCAAAAACACGCACCTGAAACAGCTTAAGGATTGCAGGCATCATACAATGTCTGGCAAGTGATGAGGAAGTGGATGTTGTTACACACATTAAAAAGCCACCTACCCACCTACTAGATGATGACTGCAATACTGCCTTTCACATCCTCATCTTGGAGGGAACAGGAATGGTCTAACTGGGGACAAGACTTGGTGGCCATTGTGTGAGTGAGGAGGGTGGGCAATGGAGTAGACCAAAAAACAATTAAAAATAGCTTATGGAAATCTCAGCTATGTTCATTCCATTTCTTGTCCTGACAGGTATAGCTTAAAAAAAGGTTTGCCCTTCTCATATGGATTATTGCTAAAATGCACTGTATCTTATGCTACATACTTTTTGGTTGCAAGGCTGTTACCAGGTTAAGGTGTTTGTGTCATTGTTTCAGGGTCTGGGGTTCATTTCTGACTTTGGTCACCCATTTAAATATGTGGGTTTTCTCCAAGTACTTTGTTTCTTCCCCAAAACTTGCTGATTGTTTAATACTACCTGCCCGCATATATATATATATATATATATATATATATATATATATATATATATATATTGAATTTACTCTTATTTTATGGCTGAGTCCTGACTAAAATGGCCCCATGAAACATCAGTTCATTTATTCCAACAAATAGAAGTCAATAATTCATTTATTATTTGACTATTATTGAATCATAAAGGAGATTAAAATGAAAAGCTTGAAAATTATAAACTTATCTGAGTCCTTTCCTTGTTTATCCATGAACAACTTTCAGAGTATATGGACCAGCATGAAATTCTGTCATATGCTATGAATTATTTCAAACCAGAACACAGAGTAAACACTACTCTCAGTAAAGCATCAAATAAAATCATAAGCAGTGTTTGCAACTGGAAATATACTTTTACAGTATTCTAAGATTTAAATAAGGTCTGTGAACTACTCTGTAACCTAGGCCTTGTGTCAAGACTACTAACTTACATGGCAAGTTACCTTGACAGATGCAGTCTGACAGAAAGATGAAGGGAAGCAGTTTTGGCTTCCTGAAGCTTCCTATTAGCACTCTTCATTAGCTTCTCTAACACTTTCTTTTCTTAGTATTCATTAACACTATAGCAATATTGCAACAGATTTCAAATAGTATAATATACAGATAGCAGTGATATACTGTACTCTGATTTATTTATAAAGGTGATTCAAAGTGATTCAAGATACTCTCTGTGATGGTCTATACAGCACAGACTGGGAGGTGAAATCAATTAACGGATCCTATATGTCAAAAGCACCATGTTTTTCTTCTTTGGAAACAACTGGGAAAATAACCGACTCAATGATTAATATAAAATCATGTTCTGGGACAAACTTGCAAGTTGTAATAACATTTCCAGTTATTTTGATCTTCAATTTAATAATTCCATGAACACTAGTGATTGGAGAGCATAAGCAGATAAAAGACTCATAAACTCAATAAAGCACATAGGTATTATGTAATCCGGAAGTCTTTCGTACCTACCAAAATTGACCTAGGCCTTATAGAAGGATCAAATGACTTATGCAGTCTTAAAAGTGACATGTGTCAGCTGTGGGAATCCAAACATGGCAAACTGCTACATTACACTATACATATGTTATTCATTTAAGCCAATTATTGTAATGGGTTACATTTCCACCTCTTTTTTGTAATTAAATTTAATTACAGAAATACATTTGTAGGGTCAGAAACATCAAGGTGGCTTATAATTGTGACGATTGGGGAGAGATGGGTGAAGGCTGCCAGCCTAGTCAAATAGAATTTGATACATAATTCATAATCAACTGTATAAATAAATGTAAAATACAGGCTTGTGTTTTTAAATGTAAGAAAACACTATGAAATGTGAACTTCAAGATTGTTGCAACATTGCCATCTGCTGTAAGGAAAACCAAGCCAAGTATTTCAAATGTGTCTTTTTAAGTTGAAAAGATCTTATGAATCTTTTTAATGTTTTACAAGTCGGTGCCAGTGCAGCTGGATGAAGGTTTCATGCCCATTGTTTTAAGGATAAAGTTTATGACCAAAATTTAGATGTGGAAGGTGCTTTATTGCTCTAGTTTCTGTTAGAATGTACATGTGAAATGTCTTCTATTGTTGTAAGTTTCTGTGCAGGTGTTAGATTGCTAAATAATCCAGTTTGTTTGGCTGGGAAAACCTAAATGTCAAAAATGATGTAATATGAGAAGGGACCCAGCGAACATGTTTGTTAGTAATGTTTAAAATACTATTTCTCTAAAGAGACTAGGAGCATTTTGACTTTGGACATTCAACTTCTCAGCACTCTGCCTTATGCTCACATGTAAGTTTCAGCACTGTGATTTCTTGTAGGAATAGTTAAAGCTAGTAAATATTAATTAGGTATTTTTCTTTGAAATTAGACCTGTCCTACTGTATTATTTCAAGTTTCTATGTGATTTCTGAATTCTTAGATATCTTTGTGGTGTAGTAGTTTTGTCTTGTGTTTTAATTATTTATTATTAAATATTTTTGAAACCATCTACTTGTGGCTGATTTGTGTAGAGATAAGCTCTAGAGTACATTGCATATTTATAGAGGTTATTGTAATAGGCCACTCTAAAGTAAGCCTTGACTGCTAGTCATACTACCATTGGATAATAATATTACACAATAATAATTGGACACCCTTTTAAGGGCCTTTTAGTAGCTGATATTATTAACTGGGTGGTGGCAGTAATTGCTACCATATAGTTTGGGTAAAGGGGCACAGTTGGAGAATCTTTGTCAGCCTTTCCTAGGAGTGTCTGTGAAGTTGTATAAATATTTATCTCAAAGTGTGTGTGTGTGTTGTGTCAGCTACTTGGATGGGACACGAAGCACTGGTTGGACATAGAGGGTACTTGAGGTTTTAGCTTGCCCAGTTAGGCTGAGACCTGGACCCTATAGCTCTGCCAGTCGGGAGTCTTATTGGGGACCTGGTGAGTAAGGGAGGAACCAGCCCCAGACTGACTGTGATCTCTGTGTGCACTTAAGGGAAATTGTACTTTACTGTGTGTATTAGTTATCCTTTCCTCTTCTATGAGATAACCTCCCTGATGTTAGTGGTGAGGATTGAGGCTCCTTGATTGCTGGGCCAGAGCATGGTCATCACAAGTGTTTGGCAGTGGTGGGATCTACTTCACATACTAATTGGCTTTTAGTGGTGCGGGGTAGAACGAATTCCTGTAGCATATCTACAGTGATCTCTAAAAGTGTTTTGTACTCTAAAACAGCCACGCAGTATATACTCAAGAGTTCAGATCACAATTATTTTATTTCTTTTGTTAGCTTAGTGTTAGTCAGGGTGAGCAGGCAGCATGTCAGCAGAAGAGTATGGGAAGCTGACAAGGAGCTAGCTGGCGGAGATGTGCCAGGCTAGGGGATTGGTGCATGGAAACCTGACTAAAGCAGACCTGATTGTAGCCTTGGTTACAACTGCATCAGAAAACAGCAGCCTGGAGGACAATCAGACTGACAGTGGCGATACAATATCCTTGGAGAATGGACAGGTCAACCTTTCTTCAGTGGATGTAAAATCCAGCTGGAGCTAAAGAGACTTGAGTTGGAGGCCAGGCATATGGAACTAGAAGCAGCTGAGAAAATGAGGAGTCTACAAGCTGAGGAAAATGAACGGCAAAGGAGACATGAGAGGGAAATGCTGACTCTTTGCCAGAGTCATGGAGGTAATGGGGAAGGGAGTAACCGGACCCCAGAACCACAAAAGGTAAGGAAATTTCTTCCACAGTTTAAAGAGGGGGATAATTTTGATAGCTTCATTCACATGTTTGAGCGGGTATGTAAACAGTATGAAGTTGACCAAGGGCTCTGGGTATGGTTCCTGATCCCCTTACTCCATGGTAAAGCTGTAACTTCTTTAGTAAAAATGCATGTCACTAACTGTTTTGATTATACTGCTGTAAAAAGACATTTATTAGAATGTTTTAAGCTAACACCTGAAATGTATAGGAAAAAGTTTTAAAACATAGACGTAAGGCAGATGAAAATGTATGTGAATATGTTGTTGAATGGAGCACTTATTTTCATAGCTGGGTGAGTGGATGTCAGGTCACCACTTTTGAAGGGCTGGCAGACCTTTTGGTAAAGGAACAGACCCTTAGCACTTTGCCTTAGGACATGTGGATCTGGTTAGGTGATAGACAGTGTGCTACTTCAGAGGAGTTAGGGAAGAAGGCAGACCTATACCTAGCAAGCAGGGCAGCCCTGCACAGGAAAGGGACACCCAGTACTACTCACAGGACTAAAGGAACCCATGGTAGGCAGCACAGACTACCTCAACAGAATCTGCCAGTAGCAGGGGAAGCCACTTGTCCAGATACACTTCCAGGAGCTAGGGTTAAATGTTTTGAATTCAACCAGTGGGGCCATATCACATACAGGTACCCACGGAGGCAAGGTGGGGAACCAAAGGTGAGGGAGCCAGTAAGTGGGAAAGACAAAATGCCAACAGTGTGTTGTCTTGAGACAACAGGGATATGGAACTAACATCCTGCAGATGTCCTCAGAGGGAAGGATTTAGATGAGGCAGTACTATGTACTTATGCAGTTACATGCAGTGAGGCTAGGAGACAAGCATGAGGGTCTGGTAGCCTGGGGGAGACCCAGACAGACTGAACACTTGCAACCAGGACGGCTGAAGTGGTTACTTCAGGGAGGGAGCTGCTCTGTAGCAGTGAGACTGAATATGAGCCACAACTGCTTGTAGGTACTGATGTTCCCTTGGACAGGGTAACTGCAAAGGAAGACGTGAGTAGTAGTACCCAGGCTGACAGTGAGGCACCGCTGTCAGAGGATGCCAGACTTCCTGTGGAAGGGGAACTGGAAAGGGTTACAAGGAGAAACTTGAGACAGGCTCAGCTCTCAGAACCTACATTGCAAGGCCTGAGGCAGGTAGCTAGGGAGGTACCTGATTCTCAAGGGAAGGGGGAATCTATATACTGGAACAAAGGGTTACAGTACAGAGAGTGGACCCCTGAGGGAGGACTAGAAGACGAGAGAGTACAGCAGTTGGTAGTGCCTAGAGCTTACCATCTGGCGCTTCTAGCCATAGCCTATGACATTACCTTTGCAGGTCATGTGGGCATAAAACGTACAAAGAGGCATATTATGCAAAACTTCTATTGGCCTGGAATTTCCAGAGATGTAACAGGGTACTGCAGGACCTCTGAGCAGTGCCAGAAGGTAGGCAAGGCAGGAGACAAGGTGAGAGCTCTTTTGATGCCTTTGCCTGTGATTGAGGAGCCATTTCAGAGGGTAGCTATGGATATTGTGGGTCATCTGAGTACCCCAAGTTCCACAGGGAAAAAGTATATCCTAGTGATTGTAGATTATGCTACATGATAACCTGAGGCAGTGGCTTTGCCATCCATTGAGGCAGAGAAGGTGGCAAATGCTTTGCTAGAGATTTTCAGCAGGGTAGGTTTCCCAAAGGAAATACTGTCTGATAGAAGTGCCAATTTTATGTCAGACCTGCTGGCTTGTCTGTGGAAGTCCTGTGGAGTGAATTACATAAAGACCACCTCCTACCATCCACAGAATAATGGTCTTGTTGAGAGGTTAAAGTCTACAATCAAGTCCATGCTACTGTAATTTGCAGATCAGTTTAAGAGGGAGTGGGACAAATATTTGTCCCATCTGTTGTTTGCTTACAGATAGGTTTCCCAGGAATCCAGAGGTTTTTCACCCTTTGAGTTGTTGTATGGGCATAGGATGAGGGGACCTCTACATTTAATTCGAGATGAGTGGGAAGGTGAGTGTGTGTCTCACAAGGAGTCTGTTGTGGCATATGTCCTGAACCTCAGGACAAGGCTCAGAGAACTCATGGGTCTGGCCCAGGAAAACCTGGCTGAAGCCCAACAACAGAAAAAGGTGTGGTATGACAGGAATGCTCGAGCTAGAAAGTATGCTGTAGGGCAGCAGGTGATGGTTCTCATTCCTGTCAGACACAAAAAGTTGCAAGCAGCTTGGGAGGGACCTGACATGGTGGTAAGAAAGGTATGTGATGTTAACTACATGGTGGAAGTGCTAGGCAGATGGCAGGGGTACAAATTGTACCATGTTACATGATGAAACCTTACCATGATAGGGAGGCCCTTGTGCTGAGCATTTGCAGTGGGTGTGCAGGAGGAGTCTGAGGGGGATCTGGGGACTGATCTCCTCAGTGAGGCATGGGCTGACATCTCGGTGGAAGGGGTAGCAATGTCCCAGAAGCTATCTCCTACCCAGGTTTGAGAAATCTGTGCAGTGTTGCAGGAGTTTGGGGGCATGTTCACTGGGAAACCAGGGAGCACCCACCTGGTGCAGCACCAGGTGGATACAGGACCCCAAAGGCCTATCAGGCAGGCCTGTTATAGGGTGCCTGAGAGAGTCAAACAGACTCTAAGAGAGGAGGTACAGGAGATGTTGGAACTAGGGGTGATTCAAGAGTCCAACAGTCCCTGGGCATCACCAGTGGTGTTGGTGCCAAAGAAGGATGGCAGCACCAGATTCTGTATGGATTACAGGAAATTAAATAGTCACACATAGTCAGATTGCTTGCCCCATGCCTAGGACAGATGAGAACCTAGAGCAGCTGGGTGGGACTAAGTATCTTACAACCATTGATCTTACCAAGTGTTACTGGTGGGTGCCCTTGACTCCCAGTGCTAGGGAAAAGTCAGCCTTTGTGACCCCTTTTGGATTCTATGAGTTCACAAAGATGCCCTCTGGGATGATGAATTCCCAGCAACTTTCGAGAGGCTGTCAGATCATATCTTAGCAGGAGCAGGAGGGTTTGCTCTTGCTTACATGGATGATGTTGCTATCTACAGTCATTCCTGGCAAGAGCACCTTCAGCATGTCAAGGAGGTGCTGGGCAGACTACAGAGGGCAGGGTTGACCATTAATCCGAGCAAATTGCAGGTGGGTATGGCAGAGGTCTCCTACATAGGACATAGAGTGGGGAGTGGTAAGATAAGGCCAGAACCTGCCAAAGTGGAAGCTATTCAGGCATGGCCTGCACCTGTTACCAAATATCAGGAGAGGGAATTCTTAGGGACAGCAGGGTACTACAGAAAGTTCGTTCTCAATTATAGTACCAAAGCTGCTCCCCTCACAGACCTGACAAGGAAGAGCAAGTCAGGTAAGGTAGTGTGGACCCCAGCATGTGAGCAGGCATTTCAGTAGCTTAAGGAAGCTTTGGGAGGACCCCCTGTGTTAGACAGTCCAGACTACAGCAAAGACTTTGTTGTGCAGGTGGATGCTTCAAACTATGGGGTGGGGGCTGTACTTAGCCAGATTTCTTCAGAGGGAGAAGAGCATCCAGTGGTTTATCTCAGTCATAGGCTCCAACCCAGGGAGGAATGCTATGCAGCGGTAGAAAAGGAATGTCTAGCCATAGTGTGGGTGCTACAAAAACTTCAGCCTTATCTGTATGGAAGAAAATTCACTGTGATGGCAGATCACAACCCTATAACATGGTTAAACAGAGCCAGTCAGCAAAATGCCAAGTTACTAAGATGGAGTCTGGGGTTGCAAGCATATGATATGTCAGTGCAGCACCGCAGTGGGAGTAGCAATGCCAATGCAGGTGGGATCTCAAGACAGGGAATGGGATGAGGTACACCCAGATAGACCTGACACTCTCAAGAGATGTTTCTCAAGGGGCACTTGAAAAACTTGATTGAGTTCCCCGGGGGGAAGAGATGTGACGATTGGGGAGAGATGGGCGAAGGTTGCCAGCTTAATCAAATAGAATTTGATACATAATTCTATCAACTGTATAAATAAATGTAAAATACAGGCTTGTGTTATTAAATGTAAGAAAACACTGTAAAATGTGAACTTCAAGATTGTTGTAACATTGCCATCTGCTGTAAGGAAAACCAAGTCAAGAATTTCAAATGTGTCATTTTAAGTTGAAAAGATCTTATGATTCTCTTTAATGTTTTACAAGTCGGCTCCAGTGCAGCTGGATGAAGGTTTCATGCCCATTGTTTTAAGGCTAAAGTTTATGATCAAAATTTAGATGTGGAAGGTGCTTTTCTATTAGTTTTTTTCTAGTTTTCTGTTAGAATATACATGTAAAATGTCTTCTATTGTTGTAAGTTTCTGTGCAGGTGTTAGATTGCTAAATAATGCAGTTTGTTTGCCTGGCAAAACCTAAGTGTCAAAAATGATGTAAGTTGGGGAGGGACCTAGCAAATATGTTTGTTAGTAATGTTTAAAATACTATTTCTCTAAAGAGACTGGGAGCATTTTGACTTTCGACATCCAACTTCTCAGCAGTCTGCCTTATGCTCACATGTAAGTTTTAGCACTGTGATTTCTTGTAGGAATAGTTAAAGCTAGTAAATATTAATTAGGTATTTTCCTTTGAAATCAGACCTGTCCTACTGTATTATTTTAAGTTTCTATGTGATCTCTGAATTCTTAGATATCTTTGTGGTGTAGTAGTTGTGTCTTGTGTTTTAATTATTTATTATTAAATATTTTTAAAACCATCTACCTGTGGCTGATTTGCGTAGAGATAAGCTCTAGAGTACATTGTATATTTATAGAGATTATTGTAATAGGCCACTCTAAAGTAAGCCTTGACTGTTAGTCATACTACCATTGGATAATAATATTGCACAGTAATAATTGGACACCTTTGTAAGGGCCTTTTAGTAGCTGATATTATTAACTGGGTGGTGGCAGTAATTACTACCGTATAGTCTGGGTAAAGGGGCACAGTTGGAGAATCTGAGTCAGCCTTTCCCAGGAGTGTCTGTGAAGTTGTATAAATACTTATCAAAAAGTGTGTGTGTGTTGTGTCAGCTACTTGACAGGGACACAAAGCACTGGTTGGACAGAGAGGGTACTGGTGGTTTTAGCTTGCCCATTTAGGCTGAGACATGGACCCTATAGCTATGCCAGTGGGGAATCTTATTGGGGACCTAGTGAGTAAGGGAGCAACCAGCCCCAGACTGACTGTGATCTCTGTGTGCACGGGAAATTGTACTTTACTGTGTGTATTAGTTATCCTTTCCTCTTTTATGAGACGACCTCCCTGGTCTTAGTGGTGAGGATTGATTGCTGGGCCTGCGCACGGTCGTCACAGCAATAATAAAAATAAGAGAACAAAAGAAAGAATGATACCAAAATTAAGTACCAGTGGTTACAGCAGCATTCACAGGACCTGTAGGACTTGAGACTTGAAAACTGCTCATCTCTGATGTTAAACAGAAATTAGTTATAAATGCCACATAATCATTTTATTTCACTGCCAACTTTCAGCCATCACACATTCTCCCAAATCCCATCTAATCTTTCATTACTCGCTCTGATGAAACTGTCCTCAATTTCAGAACCAAAGCTTGCAATCTGTTTCTGTAATTGCAAACATAAATAAAAAAAGGTCTTTCTTCACTGGAGTCAGCTCAGATGAAATAGCAGAAGTCAGAGATAGGAAATGACGCAAGACTGGAAAGAGACAGTTCAACAGCTCCAAGGGGCTATCTCTTCTTCCTGCTTCTTATCACATGGAATTCAGAAAGTGTGCTGAAGAACAAAATAACAGAGAAAGTCTAGACAGTTTACTCGTGCTTATCATATGCAGCTCATACAGGGTAGCCATGTGACAAAGATTTCAGGTGCATGTTAAGTTTAGAGATCGGCTTTTCACAGTGATGTGAAACAAACTCATGTTTTCCTTCTATAATTGCGTAAATCCCCTTGTGTGCAGAGAACAACTACCTCATTTTTGTTCACAGCACAGTATAACATGCAGTCCTGAACAATATTAAGCAAGCATTATATCTGGTATGTTCTCGTGTGTAAAATGGATTTGAATTCAAAGCAGTAGTACTTGCTAAAATGAAAATGATAAGCCCCTTTTATTTCCTTTTAAATAAAAAATGCAAAAGTATTTTTCAAGGCTTGTCACTCTAATACGAACCAGCTATACAAATCCTAAGAAAATCCCTCCTACTTGCAAACTACTGCTACTAGCTAATAAGGGATGATGGAACATCAATGGAAGTGGCATTATGAACTTTTCTTCTTTCAGTTTACGGATTGTAAGTAATGATGACTTGTTTCTATGCCTGCTGTATCTTAGTCTATATGCAGATTCAGCTTCAGCCTTGGCAGTTATTTTATCACTTGATTTAACTCAGGCAGCACCAGATTTATTCAGTCATACCTGTTTATGACCAACACTGCCAGTGGTTAACAACTAATATGCCATAATGGAAGAGTTCTCTGAATTCCTTTCATATCCCAAAGACATGCTAAATGTAAACTGATAGGCATCCAAATGACCTGTTAGTGCACATTTTGAGTTCATGTGAGGGTGTGTGCATGTGTGTGCACATGAGCTCATGCACACGGGTAAGTCCATCCTGTGATAGGGTGACATCCTATCTAGACTGAATTTCTCATAGGTTCATAGGTTCATAGGTGTTTACTATGCTAACAGCCACAAGGGCCTTTTTAAGCCTAGCCATGCATCCTGAATCTCTGACAAGTTCTGACACCCTTGATAAGTGTAAGCATGGGCCTGGGAGATGAACCATTTACAGGTTACCTGTTTGCATTAAAGACATAGGTGCCAAACCAGAGATGAATTTCTGGTTTCCCATCCAATTGGTCAAGTTGCACTTGAATTGGGTTAGGGAAGAACTCTGCTTCACATGGATGTGGAGCCTGTTCCATAGATGGGGGTAGTCTCTGGGATACATACCTATCTCTCCAGAAGGTCCTATTTATATCACAGGTAAGGTTTAAGTCTTTAGAACGGATAATTCTGGTACTGTTTGTTTTGTGGATATGCAGGAGGTCCATCAGAGTGGGGTCTGACAATGCCCCATATGCCAGGCATAGATCTCACTTCAAAAGCCTGTAAGAGACAAAATACAGGGCTTGGGCCTTGAGGCAGTCAGCATAGGACATATTACTTACTGTGATGCCCGTGCCCTGGCCCAGCAATCAAGGAGCCTCAATCCTCACCACTAACACCAGTGAGGGGTGTCCATATAGGGAAAGGATAATAAATACACACATTGTAAAGTAGAATTTCCCTTAAGCGCACACAGAGATCACAGTCAGTCTGGGGCTGTTTTTTCCTCTTTCTCTCCAGGTCCCCAATAAGACTCCCCACTGGCACAGCTATAGAGTCCAGATCTCAGCCTACTGGGCATGCTAAAACCTCCAGCACCCTCTCTATCCACCCAGTGCTTTGTGTGCCTGCCCAAGTAGCTGACATGCACATACTTTAAGACAAGAGTTATATACAACCACACAGCTGGCACAGGTTATCCAGCTGTGCCCCTTTTCTGTCCAGTCTAAAAGGTAGTACCAGCTGCCATCACCCACTAATATTTATCAGTTACTCAAAGGCCCTTAAAAGGGTGTTCAATTATTACTGTGCAATATTATTATCCAAATGGTAAGTATGACCTAACAGTCAAGATTTATTTGGAGTGCCTTGGTACATCACTATATACATGCAAGGTACTCTTAGAGCTTAAATTAACTCTACATAAAACAGCCACAGTTGAAAGGTTTAAAAATATTTAATAATAAATAATAAAAACACAAGACAATACTTCTTACTACACAGTGCTAGTCAAGAGTTCAAAGATCACAGAGAAATACTTAAAATAATACAGTAGAAAAATTCTGACATCACAGAAAAACAAACTAGTCTAATCTTCCTATTTCCTAGCTATAACTCAGAGAAAACACAATTCTAAATAACTTACATATAGAGCAAAACAGTGCTAGTGATGTTGCATGTTCTCAACGCAAATGCTCTGAGCTCTCTGATTCTCTCTCTTTAAATTGATAACACAGAGCTGCTTCACTTATCATCATTCTACACACTTCTCTAGTGTTCTAAGGCTAACAGAAAATACATTTACATTCTTTACACCTGGTCATAAAGCAGAACAATAAAGGGCATTTATACTTGCAAATTCTAGCCATTAACACTTGTCTTAAAACAATAGGCAGAATGCCTCCCTCTAGACCTATTGGCTCTGAATTTTGACATCAAAGATAGTCATGTAATGCTTGACTTAGTTTTTTTTTTACAGCAGAGTGCACTGTTGTTACATTTTCGCAGTTCAATGTCCAATGCAGTCTTTTCACATTTAAGAGAACAAGTTTGTGGCTTACATTAATCTTTACAAATGGCAGAATTATCTACAAAATTCTATCTAGCTAGGCTGGCAGCCTTTACCTATCTTCACACTTATGCCCTGTATTATTTTAGTGAGGAACCTCTGTGGACGTTCCAGTTGTTGGATATGCCTGGTTAGGTACATACCAAAGGTGGCATTGTACTCAATGAAAGGTCTGATAAATGCTGAATACAGTGGAACAATGACTTCCTTGGACTTAGATGCCATACCTTTGTTTATAAGTTGCGCAACATAGAATGATTTCCTCACCACTGTAGACATGTGATGATCAAAGGCTAGATTACTATCTATGTGTGTCCCTAGGTCCCTGACTACTATGACTGCCTTTACTTGTGCCTGTTGAATGATGATTTAGGTTTTGTCTCTTTAGTGACCTTGAAATAGATAAAGTGTCTAATAATAAAATTAAATGAATGAAAACAGTTCACCTTATAACTATTAGTGGTAAAACTATGACTAGAAATAGGCTTGAAAGTGTTTTTCTCCCTGTGTTTGCCATTACAACATTATCCCATGGTACAATCACCACAGTCTTAATAAATATTGAGACAGAAAATGTGAATTACAGCTTTTAGAAAGGGTGTGCGTAAAATACAGTAAAAATTACTTTTGAAATTATTTCTGTTTGCAGTTTTGCTGTTCCCAATTGTAATAGATTGCCAAATGAAAAATATCTAAATGTGCAGTTTATAATGTCACATCACAATCACAATACTGGGTTCTCTCATTCAGTTCAGCTCTTAGCTGGACTGCCTTCTGTGGGAAGTTAGCACATATATCCTTGTGTCTGAGTTTTTGCTGAGGTTGTTTATTGTTATGTAGAATGTAGAAGACTTAGTGCCCTGGGAGGGGAGAAATTGTGCTCAACTTATTTATGTCTTATTTTTGTAGATTTTTATCAAATTGCCTTTTGCTTTTGTAGTGTTTCAGATATATGTACTTGATGTTTTTAAAAGTGCAACTTTTAATGATTCAGTATGGAGCAACTTTGATGAAATGCAAATTACTTCCTGGTTCTTCTGTCATATTAACACCTTGTCACCTCGGTGAAGAGTGAGACAGGATGCATAATTTGTACTCTACCTTTTTTTTTGTAAAATATTCTATATCAGTTTTACTGATTTCTTGATAGTTGCATGAAGATTGTTGTATGATAATACGTTGACGATTAAGTGAAACATCTGCATTTTCTTTTATTATTGATTCTAGTTATGGTGTAGACTTAAATAAACTCAGGTTTTTACATGTATAAAGGATTTTTTATTGCTGTTTCTTTTTTATCCATATGGCTTATTCTCATTATAAAATGGTAACAATTCTTTAGTGATTAGTAAATAGCTTGGCTCTTTATTTTCTTGTATAAAGAACAGTATGAAAAGTATGACTGACTCAAAGGGAAATCAAGTAGCATTGGACAGACTGCAATTTTCTGGACAAACTTGAATTTTCTATTAATGTTGGTTGTGAATAATGTATTTTGGTCATGTTTAGCCATAGCACTAAATTTGCTTGACCTCACATTAATGACATGCATCCATCAGCTAATAAAAACATTGTGAGCTAAGAAGGATTACAATCTTGGAAATAATTAATTAGCTTAACATTGTAAAATGGTTACCATCATACTTTATCTTTTATTAAAGCAAACTTTTGCCTCCTCTGTAGCAGTATAGTATTAATTTTGAGAGAAATCTAATTATTTTCAGTTTTTGGAGTATTAATAAATTAGTTATATGAACTGCACATTTGTTAACCTATTTCACTTCCCAATCATCCCAATGTAAAATATTAGCTCCATAGTAGGGAAAGGAATAAAGGTCTTCTCTGCCTTTACAAAAGCTTATAAAAAATTTTTAACTAATAAATGGCAAACACCCTCAACAAATGTATAGAACACTTTCCCATAACAGAAACAGATCCTCTTTTTCTCTGTTTGGATAGCACTTTGACAGTTCAATAAAATGTTTTAACTCTGCAGAAAGAAAAAAATCAATTAGTGACACAGTGCTTTACCATTTGTTTTTATTGTGCTAGCAATGTCCAGGCAAACAAAATGCCACACTTTTAACAAGTTACTTTCATCTTTACCATGTTTTGTATCACACTTCAGTCATTGGTTAAACCTGGCTAACATAACCAGGAAATAAAATTACTTAAAAGGCAGCAAACACCTTTTACATTATGTGGTATGACTTTAGAGGAAGCTTGATGTAAAAATGCTCAGTTTTATTTATATTCACTAGGAAAAATTGATGATGTTAACTACAGAAAGGTCATTCACAAACAAGTGAAACTCCCATAAGAACCTAACAACTTTAATGGGTGCAGTTTTGAGTACTAATGGAAATGCATTAATGATCATGTAAAACTGTGGTTGCTTACTGACCAACATGCCTAAGGCAATGCTCGAAAATATTGACAGCTATATTGCATATTCCTGTAGTGCTCAATAAATGAAACAACTTCTTCTAGTCAAGTAATTGCATTAAGAAACTACTGGGAGCATTTTTGCTGGTTTCTTCTTAATAGCTGCAAAGTCAAGTACACTTCGACTTTAAAAACTGTCACGAGCAGTTCCAATCAAATCCTTGAGTGGAAACACATACGTGACTATTTATTGGTCTTTCACTTGAACTGCAGAACTTATAACATTTTTCACAAATGGCCTAAGACTGAAATTTAAAGGAATTAATTCAGGCAAACTGTTTAAAAACATTCTATTACCAGCTTTAGAGATGTTCTTTTATAAGTTACACGTTAATCCAACAACAATCTAGGTATTTTCTGCAAAAGTGATGTAACGGTACTGTGTGAGAGGAAAGATGATTACCTTGATTTTCCATGGCATTATGACCGTGTCAGGCATATCTTGCACTTAGGCAGCTAGCCCAACTGTAGTGTCCCCTTAACAACTGTAAGTGCTGAGAAATGTGTTACAACACCAACAACCATGTTGAAAGAAAGCTTTAATTTCTAATTGTAAATAGTAAAAGCTGTCACAGTTTGTCCAGGCGTTTGTAAAATCATGCACAAATGTGCTACCTCTCTTAAAGGGTTGCAAATGCAGTAGTGTAATTGTTGTTACTTCAAGTGCTATACATTGATATTTGTTGTTGTTGTGTCTTTCGGCTTTTCCCAGTTAGGGGTCGCCACAGCGGATCTCTGGTCCGCTAATGATTGGTAGTTGAGTTTTACGTGCCGAGTTACCAGCCCTGATGCACAACCTTCAATGAAGGTATGCCCATTCACGCATGTCTCCACGCAGAAGACAATCTAGCTGAGAATCGAACCGGACAGCGTCTTACTGTGAGGCGACAACGCTACCACAGCACCACCACCGCGGGTTATACATTGATATTTGTACATTATCAAATTAGCAAATAAAAAGCACATTACATGTGATTATAGCTTTCCTCTGCCTTCTGCAGATTATTCAGAGCTCCTTTTAACAGTGGATTACTTTTCTTTCTTTCTAGCACTCCCTTCCCTCTTTCTTTCCTTCCTTTTTTATCTCTAGCTTATGTCTGGTTTGTTGTTTTCTATGACTAATAGACTGTGCTTCAGATTCTCTTATGCATCCATGTCATAAACATAAATTTCTTGAGAATATATTTTGTTTTGTAAATTAACTTACTTTGTTGCCCCGTTTTCTGTTCTTGTAACACGGTATTCCTTCATCCCTCTTAGCAAAATAAACTTTCCATTGGTATCCCTCGCTGAAGAAGTTAAATGGAATTTTACGTTCAGTATTAATTTGAGATGGTATATATGTGAGTTGTTGCTATGGTTGTTATTGTTATTATTATTTCAATAGGCATCTGACCAAAACCAGCTTTTCTGTAGTAGCTGTCTTGTTGTTTTGAGCAGAATGCTAGCAGGTTATATTGCTTTTGACTATTATTCATTTAGACAGATCCAAAAACTATTTTTCTTATGTATCTTTTAGAAGATGAATTGTGTTTTCATGGTTAATTTCACAACAGTTCTTTACTACATTTTCTTTATACCTTAAAATCAATTTGGCAAGGTAGCATTGTATTTTCATTTATATTTTCAAACTCACCTATACTTGGTGCAATATTTGCAAATATGCATAACTTAGCAGACAGATATTGGCTTTTTCTGTTGCTCAGGCACTCACATTAGTGGTTGAGGTTGCAGATTATGATTTTGCTGCTTGAGAAAGAACCAGCCACATACCAATGTGGAAAAGAATGAGGGTGATCATTCTCCTGCGTCTTTGGTTTTCTTCACAAAATTACTTCTTTCTTGCCATGGAAAAAAAACGAACTCTCCAGTTTACTTAATCCCCAATCTAGAATCAAATGTGCTGTTAATTGCTTAGTTACCAAAACCACTGATCATAATATTATTTTATTTATTTATTTTACATTTGTTAACCGGGAAATTCTGACAGGACCAGGTCCATTTTCAGCGGAAGCCCAGGGAGAAAAGCTCCAGCATCAAGTTATACAAATACAGTACATCCAGCATAATACACAAAACAGGTTACATCATGTATGCTGAGCATAGTAATATAACAAAAAATTAATAAAAACACTCCAGGTAAAAGAAGATATAGAACACAGGTAAAAGACAATGTCAGTTACGGTACATCCAGCATAATACACAAACAGGTTTTATCATATATGCTGAGCATAGTAATATAACAAGAAATTAATAAAACACTCCAGGCAAAAGAAGATATAGAACAGAAATTAATATACCACTCCAGGCAAAAGAAGATATAGAACATGGGTAAAAATACAATGTTAGTTATACATTGGTAAGAGAAGAAAATTTATCAAGTAAGATTCTATAGTTAAAAGTACCCTTTCAGATGTCCAAGCCTATAGGGGATCAGAGATCCAGCATGTGATCAGAGGGAAGTTTGAGGAGTTAATAGTAGTATGGGTAGGGTTATGTGATACAAGGGCATAACCAGGTACTAAGAAGGTGCGATTTGAGGGAGTTTTTGAATATGGATGTGGAGGGGGCAATGGACACGGATAGGGGAAGACAGTTCCAATTTCTGGCAACTGTGTGGGAGTAGAGTGCTTTCCCTGCATTATTGTTAGCCTTGGTGATGGAGAGGACAGATTTTTCACTGGATCTTAGGTACTGGTTTGCAGTATAGACAGTAATTAGGTTGGATAATGAAGGGTTTTTTCAGGATATTTGAGAATATTGTAGGCTGTGCCCAGCTGGTGATAGTTAAGTAGCTGTGGTAGCTCAAGCCATTTTTGTTCTTTTAGTGCAGCACAGTGATGGGTTCTATAGGTTGAGTTAGTAGCAAACTTGGCTATTTTATTGTAGCATGATTCTAATTTGTCTAGGTCACATTGTCTGATTTGGGTAAAGATTGGTGCTGCGTATAATAATAATGCGTATCATTAGCAATGAGAGCCAAAAGAATTCAATATTTCAGTAACTTGTGTTATAATTTATGTTAGGCAGGCAAAGGCTTGAGACATTTGCATCTTAATTTCACGAAGCAATTAGTTCAACTGTATCAAAGACATACTTACTGCAGGTGAGTTGGCAAAAATGAGTATTTGTGGGTGTACATATATGTATGTGTGTGTGTGTGTGTGTGTGTGTGTGTGTGTGTGTGTGTGTGTGTGTGTGTGTGTGTGTGTGTGGTCGACTACATGTGCTCACAAGCTAGTAACCCAAGACATACCTGCTCGTTGCCACTTGCTTGAAAAGGTAAGTGCTCAAACTCCCCTAGTCTGATCTCCCATTTCTATGAAAGCATCCCAACACCCAGTCCTATAAAACTATATAGCCCTACAAGATTATAACTGTAACCCTAAAACTCCCATCCACTTCCCATCCTGAGTCCTTGCTCACTTACATTAAAACTCCTCTCCTCTTCCCTAACCCTAGAGTCCCCAGTTGATCCTTAAACCTAAAACTCCACCCCAAAACATAAATTCCCTGATCACTCTCTAACCTTAAAACTCCCACACTTCTTAACCCTGATCCTTTTCTGATCCCTAACCTTAAAAGTCCCTTTCTGCTCCCTTATCTTTAAAACTCCCATTCCGCTCCCTAACCCTGAAATCAACCCTCCTGCTCCCTAAGCATAAATTCCCCCTCCCACTTCCTAAACCTATAATTCCCCTGGCACTCCCTTCCCATGGCTGCTTGCTCAAACTCATATTTGAGTTTAAGCATAAGCAGTGGCCTACATAAGCTACAGGGCAATCAGGTCCTGATTTCTAGCTAGTGGTTTTTGAACAGTCGGGACTCAAGGTCCAGTAGTATTCACATGTGTGTGTGTGTGTGTGTGTGTGTGTGTGTGTGTGTGTGTGTGTGTGTGTGTGTGTGTGTATCAACACTTTTCATTGGAAATTGAAAAGATTTATTTGATTTACTTGAGAGATTCAGTTGCCTGTACTGATTTCTCTAAGGACTGTGTTTTTTTAATTTATACCCGGCATGCAATCAAGTAAGTTATACAAGGCACTCATTGATAGCACAAATAATTTTAGAAATGATTTCATTGTCTTCATGTCAACACCATTTAAAAAAAGAAAAATAAAATAACAAAAAGGGCAGGATACAGACCACTTTTGTTTTGATTCACATCTCCAAGTGTCTCTAATTTGGGAAGAAGTAGTTTTGTGAGCTCATCTAAAATATATCCTATAATACAGTTCACAGCTTCAACAAAAAGAATATCCTTGTGCCAGCTCTGATTATGAGCCACATGACACCAGTTCATTTAGTGGCTTAGGAATCCCTGGCTATGAACCAGGTGGCACCAGTTCAATTAGTGGTTTTGGAAGCTCTGACTATGAGCCACATGACACCAGTTCAGTTACTGGCTTAGGAAGTCTTTACAATGAGCCACATGACACCATTTATGTTAGTGGTTTTGGAAGCTCTGACTATGAGCCACATGACACCATTTCTGTTAGTGGTTTTGGAAGCTCTGACTATGAGCCACATGACACCATTTCTGTTAGTGGTTTTGGAAGCTCTGACTATGAGCCACATGACACCATTTCTGTTAGTGGTTTAGGAAGTCTTTACTATGAGACAGGTGAAACCAGTTCAGTTAGTTGCTTAGGAAGTCTTGACTATGAGCCACATGACACCAGTTCAGTTAGTGGCTTAGGAAGTCTTGACTATGAGACAGGTGACACCAGTTCCATTACTGGCTAAGTAACTTGGTGGGTAGACATAACAGGCTAGAGAGAAGAATGACAATCCTTCATCTTCTTGCCCCTGGTAAGGATGATGTACCTTAATGGGTGGGGCTGTTTTATAGTCACAGTGGAGACTGTGGCTCACAGCCATAAATGTTCAGCCAAAAAGACATTTGGGAAGAACACACCGCAACAAAATAATATCTTTTGGTAGTAGTTTAATGATAGAGACTGTGTCATCATTGCCTTCATGGTCAGGGGGGATTATTTATAACCCATATAAAAAAATCTTGCCTTTCTTCTGAGTAAAATAAGATGGGGATCTCTGGGGTATTCTGTTGTCTTGTCATCCATGGCACTGGAGAAATGGGCATAGTTTGTCCCTTAGTGTGTATTTCTGCTGATGCTTGCACGTTTGTCAAAATAGTCAGCAGTGAATTGGAAAATCCCAATACAATTTTAAAGACTCCCTGGTAAAAGAAATATTGGAAAAAAGTAGGCTGAAAATTGTGGGAATAAAAATATATATGTCATACAATTAATGTTTCCCATTTCACTAGTGAAAACCTGTTTTTTTTTTTTTTTGGCAGTTCATCTGTTTTTGCTGCTCTGAGCCTTTTTTGCAAAGACTCACTGTGTTAAGGACTTCACAAGACATTGGTTAGTGGCCAGAGTTTTAA